>NC_141693.1:987317414-987517414 GCF_964263255.1 Lissotriton vulgaris
CTAGAGCAGTAGGAACAGATAGGACCATAGAGGATATACGTCAGGTACAGACACTTCTCTCAATTGAAGAAAATGTAACCATTGATATGCACACACTACTCCGCAATTTGGATATTAATGAGACCATCGACACAGATAGTGGGTTAAGGTGCAAATCCAAATTCACTCCACAGGTAGGTTATCATTCCAACATCGACAAATTTGGAACATTAATATCAGAGGAATTATATAAATTAGACACTCGTTCCAAATATGCTCCTGCACCTAAACAGAAATTGTCTAAGTCAGAAAGGGATGCCCTAGTGAGACTACAAAGTGACACCACCATTGTGATATGAGAAGCAGATAAGGGGGGAAATGTGGTGGTTATGGCAGTGGAAGATTATATGGGAGAAATTTTGAGACAGCTTAGTGATCGTGAATGCTGTGCACAAAGTAACTATAACCCAATGGCAGAGCTACAAGCCCATATTAATGGGAGATTGACAGAATGGAAGGAAGAGTGCCTTATCACGGGGGAGGAGTATAGGTACCTGTCTGTAGAACATGCCCTCTGCCCCTGCATTTATATATTACCTAAAGTACATAATGGTGGCAAGTTCCCCCCCGGAAGACCTATTATCTCAGGGGTGGGTCTCCGACTGAGAGACTCTCTGAATTTGTAGATCTGACCCTGCAAAAGCATGTCACTAATCTCCCAGAAAATGTTAGGGACAGAAAAGATATTTTAACCAAGTTTGATGGATACCCGTGGTTTAATGAATTGAACTTTGTTATGTTTGATGAGGTGGGGCTCTATACCTGTATTAAAAAAGAATTTGGCATAAAAGCAACCCAATATTATCTGGATAAGGAGGGAGCAGACCGATTTTCCCATAACATAATGATACTTGAAGTGATCACTCTCATCTTAAATAACAATTTCTTTAAACATGATGAGGTATGGTTCCACCAACTACAAGGGACAGCTATGGGTTCCAGGTTTGCTCCTTCTTATGCCGGCCTGTTTATGGGCTGGTATGAGAGGGAGCATGCCTGGAGCTCACGTGCCTCCCCCTGGACGAAACACATTGTGTTTTGGGGGAGGTACATAGACGATATCATCTGTCTATGGGCGGGCTCAACGTATGAACTAAAATCATACTTTGAGTATCTGAATGACAACCCCTATAATGTACAGCCAACTCTGTCCCATCACAAGGAGCAAATTAACTTCCTAGACATCCACTTCTTTATTGATGAACGGATACACAGCACCTTGTTCAGGAAGGCCACCTCCTGTAACAGCGTACTCCATGCAGAGAGTGCCCATGCACGGTCAGTAATTTCCAACATCCCCTATGGGGAAATGGTCAGAACCCGCCGCAATTGCAGCAGAGAGAAAGAGTTCAGGGACAATATTACTGACATTAAACAACGGTTCACCAATAGGGGCTATGACCGCCACACAGTTGATATAGCTGAAAAAAGGGTATGCAAACTCCCAAGGGATAATACCCTTTTAACAACTACCAACAGGAGTGGGATTAGTGACATCACTAAGGGCACACATAGAGATAAGATCTCCTTCTATACGAACTACACTGAACACAGTAATAAAATCTTCCAGGTGTTCAGGAAGCACTGGCACCTTCTTTGGGATATTCCCAAACTGCGGCCATTCATTAATCAGAAACCTGCGCTTGTCTACAGACGAGGTCGCACACCTAGGAGAATGTTGTGCCCAAGCTACATCACCACTAAATCCCCTAAAACCTGGTTACCCGGTGCACCCAACGGTTTTTATACATGCACTGCCTGCAATGTCTGTCAGTATGGACGGAACAAATGCATAGAATTTAGCTATAATGCCAACAAAACACACAAAATTAGACATTTCATGAATTGTAATACACAATATGTTGTGTATATCCTGGAATGTCCCTGCGGAATGGTGTTTGTGCGCAGCACAGCCTGCAATCTTAAGAAACGAATACAGGAACACCGTAGAGCATTGATCAACAATGACACAAGATACTCCATGACAGAACACTACCGCACAGGACACATGGGGAACCACACGTTTAGATTTGTTGGTATGGACCATGGCCCGCCAAATAACCGGGGAGGCAATAGGGAGCTCACATTACGTCAGATGGAATCAAAATGGATTTGTCGACTTCAATCGGTCTCTAAGGGACACAATTCTGACCATGAGTTCCACTATTTCTTAAACTGACAACATATCAGTCCATTATGTTGCCCTGATGGCGGTACATTCTGTATATTTCTTTTGCCTTCTGTACCCCCTGTGTTATTGAGAGACCCTTATCCCTTGCATTTTGAGGTATGTGTTCCACAGCTCCAGAATCTGTCTTATGTATGGTATTACTGAAATTAGGGGGATAGACGGTTTCAACCAAATACTTCCTGAGTCATGCCCCGTTTTCTGATAACTTCATTTGGCACTCCTACTGTCTGAGGCGACTAGCATATTAATTATTCTTATTTTATGTAACCTTGCAGTTTTGATCACTTCTTCTACATGCCCTTTTTTATTCGACCTTTGTTGCATCCTTGGTCATCAATTTTGAATCTCAAAATTTCGTACTGCACAGTACGCCTTTTTCGAACAAACTGCCAGTTGGTCTTTATGGCATTTGACTTTTTCCCTTTCGGGCGGGACCTCGCCAGATTGGAACAGTACCATATATTTTGTTGAATTCCATTTAACCTCTTCTTTCCCCTCTTTGTTATACTATTTTCATTACACACATTAGACTACATGCCGACATCTCGTCCGTTTTTCACACGGTCACGGTTCCAACTCATGGACGCTAAGGCAGTTATTCAATTACATGTATTTATTTATATATTTTGCTTTCTTTCCTTTGTTCGCAAGTGCAGCATGCCGGTCTTTTAGTGTTTATGTTACAATTTCGTGTCACATGGTCCACCCAGGACGCGCTTTAATATCGAGTGTAAGAACGGGCAGTTAGGACTACAATTGTCAGTACCTTCTCCCTTTCCTTTGTTTATGTCGGTTGCGCGGCAACGGATCTTTTTGCACATACTGAGAACTCTTTTGATATCAGCTGTCTACGACAGCAAAAGCAGACTACCGTTTTCCGGGGATTGGCCGATTGCCAATCCAGTCTATCTTTTTTTCACATAGCCGTTTCGCGCTCTTTTCGCTCGTTCTGTTTCGTATTTAAGGCGTAATCCCAGCCGTGGGGTTCAGTATTGCTGACACGCCCAGACCCTCGCGGCAGGTAAGAACGCCTGTATGCTCTGATCTCGCTGGTTACTTGCTTATCCATATCACTTGCTGGACACTGTTTATGCCAGTTGTTGCGGAGTCCCAGGCTGACAGTCTTTCTGTTCACGCCTTCGATTCCATTTGTAGTTTGTGCTGTTTGTATAATATTATATCGATTGCTAGTTTTACAGCAGTTTTACATAATGGTAAGAACAAACAAGACTCCGTTATATGGTTTCGCTCGGGCTTATTATATATTGTCCCAGAGTCGGGTTTTGTTCAGGCAAGATCTTAGATCCCTTCCAGACGCACAGGGCTGTTTCCAAACTAAATTACCGGTACGGTTCATCTGTACATATTATTTAGCGCTTGCAATGTGGTCATTGATATTGACTGTTTTTATATTGGTATGTTTGGATGTCGCTCTGTTTTTCTTTCTTGTGTTCCCTCCTGACACATTTTTATATTTTATACGTGCGCAAGAAGGTCAACCGGGATCGGTTTCCTGATCTCGTTATATATTTTGTATAGCGACTGGCCATTAATAAACACATGCTACTGGGCACCTAATTTGTATTTATTATTGCCCCTGGAGGTTATTATTTATTATCTTATAGATGTGCTATTATCTGTGCATTTGATCTGGTCGAGGTACTCGACAGTCAGCAACTGCTTACTGTTTTCAATGAAACTTTCTGCATTTTCTTTATGTTTTTGATCACTTGAGTGCCAATTACTTTGTTCCTGGTCCATTCTATCGTCTTGGCTAGTTTTTATGATCCATGTCATACCGTTATACATATTTCTCATATTCATTTTTCACTTAGTTTTTCCTGGATTCTGAATATTGATTGAAAGCCCTTAATATGGAGGCCACCCTGGCATGCTGACCGCCCAATTGCATATGATACCTTGGATCCTTTTCATTGACGAACGCACGCCGTTTAAGATACACTACAAACGGTATGTACTTAGTCTGACAGGTTGCCTTTTTTTTTTTTGCTATTTTGGGCCCGAGTGCCCGCAACTAGGTGTTTTTCTTTAAGTTACTGTAGCTAAAAGATTTCCGACACACACTGTTGCTATTACTCGTTTTTATATTTAACTGTGGACCGGACCGGTTTAGGTGATCCCATGTATTGCACATAATTCTATGTGATAAACAGGTATTATAGAAATGACTCTTATAGTATTTTTCTGTCCTTTCTGCTGACTAGTGCTCATGGGAATATCTATATTCTCCACTGTGCATAAGGCAATATAGTATGAATGTAACATGAGACACACCTATGACAATCCTGTATATAACATAATATAAAGTGCTTTCCCACCGCATACGCTACATTGCCTTCGGATAAGAACCTATGCCCATGCATGGGTTCGCCAACATACATGACCATAAACAGTACTCCTGTCGTAGCTAATGGCTTTCTGTCCCATCTTTTCATTTTAGGCAGGGCATGTTTATTTTATAGTGTCATGTAATTTTAACAGGTGTAAATAGTACCCTTTGTCGCATTCAAACCAATGGTCCATCCTGAAATGTGGACAGTGTTTGACTCATCACTGTATATCTTATGTGTCATTGTATATTGTTCATAGCACTTATGTTTGTCATTTATGTTTTAAATCCAGCCCTGACAAAGTTCTAAACACGAAAAGGAACGCGTTGGCTGATGTTTGCTTATCTTTTTTGATGTACCTGAATAAAGTTGTTACTAACGAAGATACTGATTCGGCTTCCTTATTGGGCATTACCTTACCTGGGAAGTGCACCACTCCATTGCTTACTCTACCAACTGAAGTAGTTGTTTGTGCGACTCAGCTTGGTGATCGTCCGAGTCTGATACTCTTGTCTCAATAGCGTTGAGCCTGGTCTCATGTTTCTCAATTCTCTTCGACATCTGGTCCATGCGAGTAGCCATGGTGTCAAGTTTAGAGTCTATGGCTTTGAGGATAGCGTTTACATCCTTCAACATGGATTTTAATTTGTCGTCCTGTGCCGCTGACGCTTCAAGTTCAAAAGTTTCAGTGGTGGGCGCTGTTACCCCTTCCATTTGGCGCGTTGAACATTTATAATGGTAATATGCTTTGCAATCCGGTTTGCACATAAGTGGGTTATAACACACGCTCCGCACCTATCGGCCAACCTCCGTAGGTCGCTATTGCGCCGTCACGGGTAGTGTCTCGCAGCGTCAGATGGTGGTGTTCATCTCGCTGACACTCTGCAAGGCACCCATCCACGCACAGCACTGGGGTCTCCGATTGCAGCCTCATGGGTCTCATCCTGAACCCACTTTGATGGTTACAGAAGAGCTGCTTCGACGCCCAGGAATCAGGGCCCACCTATCTGGAGGTCAACTTATAGTATGCACGCAGGGGCAGTTCATTGCTGCACCCAACCCTCTTGGCAAATCGGAACAGCTCCTGGTATCATCTAATGGCAGTTGTGTAGGCAATGCTTTGGCTCCTCAGTGTAGTGCATTGCCAAATCTTCTCCCTCGCATCTCGTTCCAGTGCTCCGCTCCCGCAGACCTTCAATTCCAGGCTGTGTGGCACCGGGCGGTGGGTACGGCGAGCGTAACGGGCCCAATGGGGCACAGCAACATAAGCAACAAGGCAGGTAAGCTCCCTCCCTGTGTATGTGGTTTACGCAAGCAGTTGATTCTCGTAGTAGGTGAGTCTAGGAAGGCCGCAGCCGCAAGCCAAGTCCTCCGCTTTAACACGGCAGCACAAGAGGCGGTCTGCCCCGATCAGGCTCATGATGGCACCGTGCGTGCCTGGGGACCTTTCAGGTCTGCCTCCCGCGGGGGCCTGGACTCAGATCAGGCAGGCAGGCTCGCCGGAACTATACTTCTACTGGCCTGCACTCCCACAGCGCAACGCAGGCAGCTTACCGCAGCAGTGAGTACAGTACACTTAGGTGTTCTCCTCGATGTGCTCATGCCGCCCTTCTCTGTTTGCTGGCTTGTTAATGGCGGGCCAGGGACCGCTCGTCTCCGACCACCCCAGGCCTCAGACACCCATGTTGCAGCAAAGGATGGTGCCGTGCTTCACAAACACTCGTGCCTCCGCATTGCGTCCTGCAGCGTCTTACCGCACCTCTGTTCTATCCTTCGGATTTTATATTAAAAATCCTCAGTCTGCGCTGCCCTCTTCCGTCGGCCGGCTTCTCAGTAGGACCAGGGCCGCTCGCCGCTGGCCTCTTCAGGCCTCAGCTTCCCACGTTGTCAGCAAAGGGCAGCGCGATCTCCCACAGTCGCCGGACCGGCGTATACTTGTTGCCACTGATCTTAGATGGGTGGATTTAGCCGTATATGCCTGGATATTCTGGGGAAAAACAGGATTAGTAACGGAAATTTGGGTTTGGCCGGCAGAGCCCCCTCAATGAGCGCCCATCTTGCTGCTCATCTTAGCCACGCCCCAGAAGCACAGATAGTTCATAGAATGACATCAATCGAATAAATAAAAATATTTGCTAGTTTCTCCTGCAGCCCACTTCTAAACCACCAGTGGCTGGCAAGGACTTGTACATATATTGTCTTTTGTATCCTCACACCTGATGATTTAGCAATCAGATTGCCTTGTGAGCCTGCTTTTTGAGTGCATTAGGTTTACAAGCCTACAAGGTTAATGAGACCCTGAATTGGTTCATTTAATACATGGTACAGTGTCCTATGTATGCAGGAGGTAAAGAGATGTTACCTACCAATAGTAGGATCATGTTGAATAGATGATGTCTCCAGGTCACCACCTCCCAAGTATTTCTCCAATCGACTGACAGACACACCTGTCTACAGAGAGGCATATGGTTACTTCTTTTAAATAAATATTGCTTTATCCAGCTTGGCAAGTGTTTTGAGTTGATAGTATAAATCTGACTACAAATACATTGAGCAGAAAAAAATATTATTTAACAAGTTTGTGTAATCTAGGAGGAAGAAGGCACAGCAGATAAATGTCCGTGACACACTTTTACTTTCTTATAAAAATGATTTGGTGTTTCAGAGGTTAATCTATGCAAAAAAGCTTTTGACTATGCAAACAACTGAAGGTTTCCTTTAATAGACATCATTTAGGATTGAGCACATAGAATTGTACAACTGTAGTTAAGTACATAAAGTTGAGGATCGCTTCTCGCATACAAGGTGACAGGAAATGGATAGTTATAGACAATCTGATAATATAACTGATAAATATCCAGCAGCAAGCACATAAACCCTGGATGCCCGAATATGTCTAACTTTGCAAACACAAGGAGATGATGGACGGAGCGCTGAAACTTTTCAGACACTCGCCCACAGTCACAGATCTGAGTTGAACCTATCATCGTTCTTTAGTTTGCTTCGCCACCCCGTTTGCCTGATTCAAACACCACAGTGAAGAAACTCACAATTTTCATATCTTCCCCTGTTGTATGGCTGCTTTCTCCAACTCTGAGGAGCCTACTGACAAAGTTAACTACACATGTGTAGTTTTATTCACATGTACATTTACTACTACATCTAGTCATAACTTTAAACGTTTTTGCTGTTTACCATTTAGGCTACTCCTAAGTACATACTTACATGTCTCCATTCACTGATGGAGCCTCCTGCACCAGGATTTACAAGTTTAAAGTTACAGTTTAAAATTACTAGCTATAACTTTATTTTTATTTAATATGCATTAGTGTTTATTAAAACAGATGAACAGAATTTAAATTATGTATATTTTAACAAAAGTTAATTTAACTTTACTTTTAAAATGTTTATTGTTAAATTGACTAATAATGAGGTAATAATTATATAGAACTATTAATATAAAACAAAATATATATATATATATTTTAGAATCTGAAATAGTTTTATTTTTAAATATTATTTCCTAAGGGGAGTTATTTTAAATCACTACTATTTTCTATAGTAGGGAGTACCTGTGAGTGGCCAAGTCTGATGCTGACCTTACTCCAATTCTGGGTTGGACTGCTTTTACTTTTGTTTTGGGACTTTTTGGCTGTAATAATTTAATAAGCGGTTTTAGTGAGCTGCAATGAGATAACTGTTTTGTGAGTGCGTATTTCGATTTTCATGTCCCTACCTATAACTAAACCCTTCTTACCCCTGCCTATGCCCTTTCCTATTCACCAGTCACTCCTCTTGTCAGACCCACATTAACTACTAGAACATAGACCTGGTGTGTGAAAATTTCCGCACTGAAAAGCTAAGGCTATATCGGAAGTGGAGGTCTTCGCATGAAGGTTAGTAAATAGCATTTTCTTAAGTGAGTAATAGTACCATAGTACTACTAAACGTTTTACAAAGTGCAGTTGGAAATATGATCCTAATTGTGCAGATTGCCTGCATTGGAGAAAATCCATTGGGATAAGATTCATGTTACTGTGAAATTTCACAGCTATTGATTTTCTTTTCCTTCATATCAAAAATATTGTTAAACATCAAGACTTCCTGTCTCTAAAAACCTATCAAAAATGTGGTTTTCATACTCCCACACCTGGTTTATTTAAGAAAATCTTTGAAGGTGAAGGAAAGACGTGTTAAATACATAGGAATGCCCAAAATGTTACTACTTTGAAAGCGCTCACACCATTCATATTGCCCACTTTAATGGTTACTAATTTCTCTCCTCTAGGTGTAAATTGCACTGTGGACAAAGGAACTTGCATCTCTACACAGAAAATTCCCCAAACCCTTCCATTGTGAATCAGGATCCAGAATTTATCTGTGAAACAACAGAATTTCTACACCCCTGCTGAGCATAAAAATAGTTTTGAGAATCAGGACCAGGAGACATTGTGCAGACATTATTTTCTGGACAAGATAGTGCTATTCCACTCCGATCAGTACAAGTTACATCTTTCTACATGCCGGTCAAATAGAAATGACATTTCATCGGGTTTGGATGGAACAGTGGAATCTAGTATTTTTCCCAGTTTCCATAATCTGTATATCCACACTTTTCTGGAAATATTTCCAAATTCTTGATCCACCTGATCTGATATTTAATTACAAACAACAGACTTTGAACAAAATTACACGATAAACATCTAAAAAACAAGCATGTGTGGGAGGTGCCTATACTTGCGCGGTGATGGAAAGTGTGGAGAGTGGTGTTTGTAATTACCTGCACCATGGAGGAAATGAGCATGGGAAGCATGGCGAGAGGGAACCTTAGTATGTTGAAAAGAGAAATGGAGGTAAACGCCCGCTGCGCATCCAACACATTCTCCACATTCACAGAGACATAGACTGCAAAACTGGCAACCGAGACCTGTGAAGAGAGCAAGACGAAGAGAGTGAGAGAAGAAGTGGGAGGGAGAAGTAATGAAATAGACATAGAGGTAAATGCACATCTGAAACACATATAAAGTCATAAATATATACCAAAGAGCTTTTACGCATGGAATAACGGAAGGAGCTTTAATCAATAAAGATGGAGTGTAAATGTTAAATGACAGTTGCCTCTATCATTTCTCACTATCAAAAGAGATTTACGATTTTTTTGGGATGAAAACATGAAAAATTGGTTGTCGAAAAACGTGAGATTTCACACTGCATCATAAAAGCATGCAGAAGTGTTTGAAAATTAGAAATGTGAAAACGTAAAAAACAAAGAGAAAAAAACAATGACTATTTACCAATGCATAAATCACGTGTTTGCGAAATTAAAATCAATTATTAAAGAAAGTATGGGGACGATAACTTTTAAAAAGTGCCAAAATGAATTAAAGGCAGCATAAGGAAACACCTGAAATTATTCAGCTGCTCAATTCAGAAACAATCGATACTATGTAAACCTACAACTTATTCTAACGTTTATGTGATAAAAATGTGAACTTCAGAACGACAAGTTAATAATTCCTTCAAAAATGAAAAACATGCAGAGGATTTTTAAGTGGTGCTTAATATTGACATGTAACCTGTAGCAAAAAAACGATTGAATTAATTCAAAAAATGTAAATACTCAAATTAATGTGTGTTTTGTATTAATCATAACGTTGTAACAATTCAGCGAAATTTCATGTAGGCCTCAGATACTTTTCTTTTTTTTCTTGCTCAAAAGGCAGAATGTAGCTGAAGTAGTCACTTTAGATGCTGTGAGAACGTTATATGAAGTTTATTTTCTGTATTTTACAACACTGGACTCACTTTTGATTTAGCAACACATTTGACAGTAATGTATTAATAATATTTCAAACACAGAGAAAGCGCCTGGGAACGGACAGACTCTGAGCATGCTGAAGTTCCTTACTTCTGAGGAAAGGATGGAAATATAACACAATTGGAACTTAATGAATTTGCAAAAGGATTACTCAATATTTCTGGATTTTTTGTGAGGAACTGATCACACCATAAGCAGCCCTGCATGAACAACCAAAGGAAATTATATGGGCTGACGGAAAAGATACTTTGTGGGTGTAAACCGTAAACTTTTGGAAGTATAATTGGCCCTTGGAGGAGGAGTCGGGCTGGCTATCATTTCCCAATTTCCCTGTCTGGCATGCTGTTGGACTGACCTCTGCTTTAGCCTTTGAACTGAACTTTCCTAACTGTTTTGTAACCTGCATTTTGTCGGCTGGTAAAGTTGAGCAGGAAATAAGCTTTCGGCTGAAGGATTATGAAATGAAATGAATGAGATTTATATAGCGCACGACTTTACCCTGGGGCATCTCAGCGCTTGCTTAGGGAACCTGTCCTGGTATTCCCCTGTGAGATACCCTGGCACGGTATCCACAAGGTGAAAGCCAGGCATCCCACCGCGAGGGGCCGTTGTGGAGATTAAGCAAGCTATTGCCCAGAGTCGCAGAGTGTGAACCCGTGAGTCGAGAAGGCACCGGAGCGAGAATTAACGAGTCAGTGGAATTTTGAGCCCAAGACCCGCAGAGGCGGGGAATTGAACCCTGGTCCCGGGCCGAACTCAAGCTCCAGGTCTGCCGCCTCTACCCCCTGAGCCACACTCCATTCTGAGGCACGCTGTGCTTCATTTCTGACTTGATCAGATCTTTATCGAAGACGGGCAATATTCCAATCTTATTTGCTTTGTATGATTCAAAGCTTGAGTGTTGATTTTTTTCATGTTTCTCTCTCACTTTAGGCAATCAGCAAATGTTTTACTGTATCTGTACTGCATTGTGTGACTATTTGTACTGAATATTTGTTATTAAATCTGATTATGAATTGTGATTTCATGTTCTGACCATTCAAATTGAGGCTTTAGATAAACGTTTTCCATAAACAAGTATTATCGTATGTGTGTCCTTTTTGGTGTTAAAGAATGTTTGTCTTAAGGACTATGGATTGATGCAATGGTATAAAGCTGATGAAATAGGCATGCAGTTAGCATTTATTTATTCCAGGTCCTCATACGGAAATTGTTTCACATTCTTTAATATCCAAGTCCCTGTTAGCTCAACAAAAAGATCCATTTGAGGACCATAGGTTATAGTGTTGTGTTATGGGCCCGACAATGTTGGTGATTTGAAATGATTGTAGTGAGTTGCATATCATAACACACATATATATATATATATATATTTTTTTTTTACTTTATTGCTTATGTAAACTTTGAAGACAACTTGTGGAAAACGAGAAATTCACAGACATCGTTTTTTTCAGGTTATAAAATCAATTGGCATTTCCCAAGAACCATTTTTAATACACTGTCTCAACGTCGAGCAGTAGACAAGCTAGTCCTTTCCCTTCAAAGTCAGATCAATGTAATCATCTAGCAGTATTCCAGAATGTGAATAAGGAAGTGGGCCAACACATCTCAGAGGGATCTTTACTCTCGCCTCTGAGCTTGAGGCACCCCAAGATCAAACCAACATACATGCAGTGATTCATGGAAGCGTTACTCCTGGCTCTGACAGTGCACCTTCTGGACCTCTAAACCTTACAATGTACTGGAGGGTATGTGCAACCTCAGAGAAGGAGTGTTAAAAGTGATTAAGTGGAGTATATCGACCAAGAATCTGACTACAACATAATGAGAGCAGCCTTGTAATAATGTTAAACATCACCATAGAGATGAGACATGTATTGTTTATCATTCCTGATGCTAAACAGAAAAACATTTTGCTTTGGTTAACATTTTTTTCATGGATTGCTGTTTTGCAGTTTTCATGTTCGTAAAGTATACAGCTATGTTCTTCCAATAGAATATACAAGTTCACAGTGTTGGTTATTTCAAAACTTAATTTTACACCTGGAAATCTCATTTTCGTATTTTCAGTTCTGCCATAGAGTGCCATAGGAGTTTGGCGGTGCGGGAGCAGGTACCGCCTCGGTCCCGCACCGCCAAACCCATGTGAGGACCGCCCACCAGATTTTGAAGTTTTTCATCACTGGCAGGCGGTTCTTTAGGGGTGCCTCCAAAAAAGGCACTGTACTGGGAATGTTAAAGCAAGTTCCTGCAGGGCATGGGCTCTCAAGTCCACACCCTGCAGGAACTGGAGATGCATTCACACAGGGGGCACATAGTGTGCCCCGTGCATGCATCCCCAGGCCCAGAGGAACAAGGGGGCAATTTAGAGCTCCCTTTGTTTTCTTACCACCAAACGTTTCATGGCAGACTCACCGCCATGAAAAATGAGGCGCGGATGAAAATCTTGCTGCTAAGCATATTGCAGCCTCAAGACCGCTGCAAGACCGCCAGGCATTGTGGATCCCTGGAAGCAGCAGTGTACCATAACGGTCCGACTGCCCTACTTGTAATAGGGTGGTTGGACTACGGGTGCGGCAGCAGCCGCATCACCACCGTGAGTTTGGCAGTCCATTGGACCGCTAAACCCATAATAAGGCCATTAAACTTCAATCACAAGTACAAAACCAGATCCACTCTCCATTTTGAGTGAGATTAGAACGCCTTTGCCTCCTTGCTCAAAGAATTCAGTGTTTTTGTTGATATGTTTTGTAATTTGCTTTTGGCCACACCCCTTATAAGTTCACAATTTACAACATGCTTGATTGTGAACAGAGTAGGAAATAGGCATTGACTCATTTCAAACTGCTCTCACATTTCTTAAATGTTAGGGGGTTCCTTGCTTCCACCTCTAAAAATATAAACAAATTGTACAGAGTAAACTCTGCACCTCTAACCTGTTCATTAAAACCCTAGAAATGTTCTTTAACATTCTATTTAAGTATCGAAGTCAAGTGCTTTAGGACCTCAGTTGGGAAGGTAAACACACATCTTCTGGGGAACCTGAGCACTTAAAGATCATAACCACCGAGATGTCAAGTTCAGTCTAGTGAGAAGATAATCTGAGCTTGCCGTTTGGTCATTTGTCATTTTTCAAAAAATAGACTCTGACCAAACGTTACCTGAGTTATGCATACCTGAATGATTTGTTGTTTAGAAAACTTGGCTAAATGTGTTAATATTTTTGCTACTTTCTTCCAGGAAGTTTTTCTAATTGATGCACAGTTCAATTACTTGTGGATTTGCACTGCTGAGTGCAGCAGGTAAGTGTAGTTCATGCATTAGTGCAAAAAGTTCAGTTTGTGGATGTCACAAGGTATAATTGATTTTTTCACAGATATTTTTTTTTCTTTTTTCTGAGTTTTATATAGCGCACACTTGACAGGAATGTATCAGAGCACTTAACATGAGCACCAGCTGTGTTACAGACCAACGCTTTTTTTTTTTTGCTAGGCATGGGGAGATTCAGTGATTTGCCTAGTATCACAGTATGTTGAGCATTCCCTGCTGAGACTCAAACCCGGTTCTCCAGCTTCGAGGTCGACCGCTCTAGCGTTAGGCCACATCCTTGCCCTGAAAGTTGCTCTGAATTTCTTTAGTTGTTTGTAGTAGTTTCGTTTGTGTTCCAGATTGCAGAGCATCTACTCCTCCCACTCCAGTGACTTAATAAATCATTGGCTGAAGAGAGGTTACTTAATGAAGAGCGCCCATGATCTACTAGTTGAAAATATGTACCCCATTAACCAGATAAGGGTTTGTTTGAAATTGTGAACTTTGGTTATTGGCAATTAAGAATATGTAAGAAAAGAACATGGGTAAAATATCAAACCAAATTTGAAATGTTATCATAACATCACTAATTAATTGAATAAGTTTGACTGACCACCACGTAGGAATAAGGGGAGGTCTGCAGAATTTACAATGCATTTGGGATTCTAGGACAAAACTATTTCATAGCATTTTGTAATCTCCTACTACAAGAGATGAGCCTGACAATGATGGCTTGACCTGCTACATCCGCAAAATCATCAGCAAACTCTATGCTTGATTTCATGGAGAAGAACAATACATGATTGGAGAGCGTATCCTGAAAGTCATAAATGATTTGGTGCCAGGAATAATGCCAATATTTACCCTTTAATCTAAATATAGTATTTGTTACTCATTGGCAATAGCTGTTACACTTCTTGTCTCAGTTTTTCTATATAAGCTTACATGGGAATTTGAGAACTACATCTGTGGCACTTTTCGGATAAGACCCCAAACTAAGAAACTCTTGCATCTGCCTGCCAAGAGAGAGGGCTTAAAAGCTTCTTCCCAGCAGTGGGTTCTAACACTAGATTGGCTCTTATATTCAACTTCATGGCTAGCAGATCACAAATAGTACCTGAGTGGCTAATTTCATAGTGTGTACCAAAGAAATTCAGCCTGCTTAGCAGAGTCCCTTTTGAATATTAGTATTGTGCTATTTTTTTAAGGGATCCTAGGCCGAAAGAGCAGAGGATTTCCTTGAGCGTCAATTCAATTATTCACAGCTTCAGTAAAACGAATCTCATAAAGTGTCCCAGCTAGTAGGCTTTATTATTTTCTATTTGTTGACTTTTCAATTTGTAGTATTTGATCTTCCACAGTATTTCCACCCCTAAAACCGGATGAACATACTCTTATAATACAAAAGAAAGCATTTCTTATATGCATTAAAGGTTCCAAAGAGTAGACATCTGCCTTTTACTGTCCATTTAGTGGCAATGTGGGCAGGTATTTCAAGCCACCATCACATTTATGAAGATATACATTTAGTATGATTTATTTAGCTATCCCAGGGTAGAAAAGCCTGGAATATTTTTGCTTACCAAGAATGGTGCACATGTGAAGATGAAGAAAGAAACTGAATGTAAGTATGAGTAACGCAGCATGTGGTGCAGCTCCTTTTCTCGGATATCCTCCACTTGGCTCTCAAATGATGGTTCCCAGGCATAGAATTTTAGGATCTATTGGATCAGAAGAAAATAACACAAATTTTACATTAATTACGTTCACCAGGTTCCAGAATTGTTGACACATACTAAAAGCTAATTTTGATGGACTCCCGGTCTCAAAGCAGCTTACACAGTAGTACTCTACTGAATCAGGAAACATAATGGTGTGACATACCACTATGAAAAGTAGGGTTTGACAATATTTTGTCCCATATAGGTTTCTTCTTTGGGTCATGTCCAGGCACAAGTGAAGGGAGGGCCTTCTTCTACTTGGCTTTCCAAAGCTGAAATTCAATACTGTTAATTCATGAACTTCACTTGCATTTGCTGAAGCTGCAAGAAACAATACAGTTCACCATCTAAGTATTTTTTCATTTCTTTCTATTCGTTCAAACAATGATGCTCTCAGCTCCAAAATGCCAACATGCAAATGAGTATTTTATTTAAATAATCTAGTACAACACTATATGCACAGATCTCCAAGTGTCAGCTCTATAAGTGACTGACAGATGCAAGTCAGGAATTGGATGTGGCAGGCAACCTTCCCTCTTCTGAAATGAAGGCTAGGATGTTTTCAAGCATGGTATTTTGCAATCTGATTCTACAGATGGCTACAGCAGATTAGACACCTTGGACCCATTCAAAAAGTTTTTTTCTGTGAGCAGGTGTAGGCTTTAAGTGGCAAATCCAAATACTTGCACAAATACTAAATTCACAAAATAGAAACATTAGAAACTTGCAAATACTCTAGTGCCTTAATGTAAACATGTTCAAAATGTTTAAAGCTACTTCACATTTAATGGGATTTTGTATGTAAGGTTTGGCATATCTTCTATACATGCAAATAGTTTTTGGAGCAAAAAACAAACCATTAAATAGAATTTCAGTGCTGGCAATGTGGCCAAGCAATGCAATTCTCGATAAAGAACTAGATTACTTTGCTGCATACAGGCCCAACAGCGCCTGGAATTTCACTAAAATATTTGGCCACATTTATAGTCCACTTCAACTAAGGTTATTGAGTGATCGGGGGGGGTTGACCAGTAACCTTATTAAAGAAATATTTCCTGTGGCTGTTAATTGAATTGGACACTTCTCTTCGCCCACTATTGTCACAGATGACACACAGCGAGGAATGGCTTAGGAACTAGGAATCTGTCTTCTAGCATGGTAAATTTAGCAAACCAGAACAATTTGCCATTAAAACCTATATAAGTCTGACTCGTTTTCTATATGATTATCCACTTACAGTATGTAGAGTGTAAGTCTGAAGAAACAGAAGGTATACGTGCCAACTACTGATACCTGGTACATGATTATGGATGGAGTACAACTGGTGGCTTTGGAAGTGCCTGGTTGCTCAAATTGGCAATTTCTTTAGAGAGAAAGTTTATGTTGCTCAATTAGATTTTTTAGAGTTAATTAAACTTAGATGGTCTCATTGCATCATCTAACACCTAAGCCTCTTTGTAATTCGGGTTTAGGTCCGGATGTAGAATAAATAAATGTAGCACATTGTTAGGCGTATCATTCTTACATGCACAGAAAAGAAAAGAATGTGTTCCATTTGCCTCAGACCATTTGCTCTGTATTGCTGCAACAGGTAGATTTTTCAATTTAGCTCCAGCTATCTAGTTTCTATCCATTATGTAAGGGAAGAGGTCCATATATGGTCCAAAAGCAGCTATTTTGAAGTGGGATGTAAATGCTCACAGAGCTCTACTATGCACATTAAGTCTTATGCACATTAGGTCAAATCAGACCTAATATTATATATTACACTCTGATGCATTATTATTATTGGTCTCACATTCATCCATTGCTGTATTTCATGAAAGGGGTTTGCAAACAGTTATTGTCATGCCTAATTTACAAAAGAAGAAACAAAACATAAGAAAGATAAAACAACTGTCTTCTCTTTGTCTCACAATTAGCATACTAAGAAAAACAAAGTTTGTTATATACAGTCCCACACTTAAAGGAGGATGGTGAAGAAAGCAATGGCAGGAAACAAGGACAACAATCAAGGTTAGAAAATGGCAATAGGCTGAGCAAAATATATCAAACATTTTCCTGAAATTTTCCTAAAAATGCAAAGGGCAGAGGTATTTAAAGGCAATTTATTAGATTACAAATAGAAATCCACTATTGATTATGAAACCCCAAAATAATATGCAATATCTCCCACTACCTTGATCCCACTGAGAATTTCATTCATGATTTTCATCCGACTGTCTTTTTTTTTCATGTTCTTCATCTGCAACAGAGAAAACAGAGATTGTTTATAATCCAAGTCCAGGTGAATGTTTTATTTGGACTTGTCCAATTTACAAAACAAATTCAAATAAAAATAATAGTAAATATTTGTAAACTCGTTCCTTCATTAGAATTAGGACTACAAAGAGAATACATTTTTTTCAGATTTTAAAGATATAGGTTTTAGTAGCTTGCTTTGTATATGACTGATGCACACAATGGACAACTAGTTAAGGGCATCATGGTGTATGTGAGAAATTGTGTTGTAGGTTAAGGGGGTGAAAGCCGCAACTCAGGTAACAACCACAATCCTTGTTATGGTGAAACAAAACAGTCACTAAATTAATGTGCACTTAATACTCTGTAGCTTGGCACTATAGAAGTCACGCTTAATTTAGAGGCAATATGTAAAGTATTTATGCAGCACACAAACAGTAAGAAAGCTAGAAAACAACATATGAAAAATCCCAAACCAATTTTGAAAGGATAGAATAGATTTTAATCAATAAAATTATACCAGACTGACAATTTCCAATCACTACAACCAGTGATATTTAATGTTAACGATTTAGGAACAAATAGTGCCACTCGCGGTCATCTGGTTGTGCTGGACGGTGGAAAGTCACAAGTTCAGGCTGACCGCAATGCAGTGCAGGTTGGCTACAGGGACCAGATTAGTTCAGCTGAAACCTTATATTGTAAGTCCGGCGCAAAGAGTTCTGTCCGTCCACCCTGGAGTACACAAGGATGAGAAGACTGAGCATCACAGACGGTCATCACTGTTGCATGAAGAGCCGGATAAGCGGCACAGATGGCCGTTGCTGTAGTTTTGTGTTGGTAGTCTTCGCAGGCTGTCACGGCTGTAGAGCAAAGTGCATGTCTTGCGTTGCCGATCACTGCCGACTGTTGTTTTTGGTATGAAGAGTAAGTTACATCAGAGGTTCGCATTGGTGTTCATCATGGGTGGCAGACTTTCAGTGGGAACAGTCCCGTTTTCGAGGAACCAAACTTCAGAATTTTCACCTTTTCTCAAGGAGGAGAACACTCTGATGCCAGCAAAGGGTCCAGAACCTGGTGGCACCGCTTGGACCCTCTTGGACTCACACCAGCAGAGGCCAGCAGGGTTCAGACAGGTACAGTTGCAGGTCCAGGCAACTGCAGTTGCAGTAGGTCAGCTGGTCAGTTGAAGGGAGGCCTCCGAAGAGTTGTGTCCCTGGAGCACACATAGGTGGTCAGCCAACTGACCAGTGGAGTCACTCTGATTAGCCTGGAATGAAGGCAAGGAGGTCCAATCTTCTGTCTCAGGCAGCAAGTTAGTTCTTTAAGCAGGAGGGAAGTTCTCTGCCAGCCATGCAGTCCTTCGTCTTTAAGTTCTACAGGTCCGGGAGGGTTTTTCTGAGTGCCTCTGAAGATCCAATATTTAAAGTTGGTGCAAGCCTTTGTGTCGGGGGCACCTAAGCCCTTCTCTGCATTCGTTGGGCAACAGCCGTCGCGGGCACTACCTCTGTAGTGCTGTGCACGTCCTCTGGCCACCGCGCCCCCGCCCACTCTGCTAAACTGCTGCACCGCGGCGGAATTGCAGCTGCGGTTAAGCCTTTCTGTGTGTTTACTGTCTGAAAACAATCCACAAACCCCAACAACAGAGTCATTCGCAGTCATGTGACCTCGGATATTGGGAAAAAGCAAAGATGGTTGGGACAAGAAAATGCCATCTTTCTAAAAATTGAGAAAAAGTGATGAATGGAATGCTTTAATTCAGCTCAGCCACTTGAAATTACTTGGGCAGCACCGCAATCCATCATTATTTTGCACTCCATGCATTTATCGATCGTGAAGAGCTTTATGGTCCCCTCTGCATGTGTAAGCTCCCATCCAGCTTCTATAAAATGGACAGAATAGCTCTTGCATTGTTTCTACACTAAGATTGCAAGTATTCAAGCCAGCTTGTCAGTGGGTTTAAGACCACAGGAAAACTCTGGGTTAAGAAACCAAGCCATTCTGATTTCTCCTCCTAAGGTAAAGCGGAGTTATTTTGAATCTATCTCTCTGGAGTTCTCCCTGCGGGCTCTGAAGACCATTACATCTGGGTCACCTGTTGATCCTTGTCTTCCTAAATTATTGGCAGCAATGACCGCTACTATCAATCTGTAGGTCAATTTAATTTTAAACACTTCAATTAGAATGGCTACAATTCCAAGTTGGTGGGAGCAGGCAAAGATCTCCCACTGATGAAAAAGCCTGTAGCTAATCCGGCTCTCCCTGCCAACTATAGACTGATATGTCTTCTGCTGACCTTATCATAAATTCTGGAAAAACTGGTGAATAAGCTGCTGTCTTGCTATTTGCAAGCAAACAATTTACTTCACCCCAGTCAGTCTGGCTTTAGAGGGAACACAGTAAGGAGACTGCTCTGACAGAAGTATCAGAACATATTAGAGGAACTTTGGATGCAGGAGAAGCAGCAATACTGATTATGTTGGATTTATCAGCAGCATTCGATACGGTCCCCCATTCGATTCTGCTGGATCGTCTCTGGGACATTGGAGTAACAGGACAGGCATTAGACTGGCTAACGTCTTTACTAGCTGAGAGGATCCAGCACGTTTGGACACCTCCTTACATTACCACCCCTCAGGACATGCTGGGTGGAGTCCCTCAGGGGTCTGCTGTGAGTCCCACTCTTTTCAATATATACCTTACCCATCTGTTGCAACTTGGACAAGTGCTGGGAGTTAAAGCGATCTCCTATGCGGATGATACACAACTGCTCTTTACCTGGGACAAAGGTACTGAGCTAGAGGGTGGCCAAATTAAAATCTGCCTGATGGCCATTTTCCAGTGTCTAGCAACTTAAATGTAATGAAGAGAAAACTGAAATTGTTTTCTTTGGAAAGACTCCATTGGGTCTTTGGCAAACCATTTGACCAGATGATGAATCCCCCCAATCCTAGATTTTTTAAAAAAACTTAAGACATGGCTATTTATCATTCAATATCTTTATTTCGGTTGGAACAACCATAAAAGAATACAATACAATAATTTAAAAACATTAATTATAAACAAGATATGCCAATTGGGGAAAATGAATTTGGTGTGCACATACGTATATTAATATCTGCTCAATGAATATTTAACTTTGGACAGCTCACAATTTAAGGAGACATTAAGGATTCTTCCAGACATAGTTTGAATTCATCAGTCCTTTGTAACAAGTCCAAGCATCCGTGGGTGAGGTAGTACAATATAGAAGAATAAATATAATAAATAGCTTTTTAAGAGGTAACTTAAAAATACCAGGAACCATTAAATTAAAATTGTTAGAAGTAATGGGTATTTGGATCATGGGAGTCTATAAGACCTTACACATGTGCAGTTAGGGTTAAGAATATATAGACAGGGCTTGATAAAAACCAGAGTAATTTCATAAAATGTATTCAGGTTAAGATCAATACATATCATATCGGTACTTGTCCTGACAGTACTGTCACATTTTTAAACCGTTTATTTTCCTAACTATCGCCACAGCAAGAAAAAAACGGCTCAGACAAAATACTATAGTCTGTGATGTGTCGGCCTTAAACACACGCTCCCCATCTTTGATATGCCGAAAGCATAAGAGGAGGCAAATGGGTTTAATCCACTTTTTCCTTGCCTGCAAGTATGCAGGGCATACAAAAAAACGTGGGCCTCATCCTCCCTAATAATCATATCACACAATTCACATAAGTCCAATTTGGTACTGCCACAGGGTCCTTTGTTACACGCCCACGTTGATGTTCTGGATTTAAGTTGTAGGATGCCATAACGGTACTTTAAATACAATGATTTAGCCACAGGGGGCTGGATTTCATCCATAAAGCTTTCAAATTTACTTTCAATTTTAACATCCAAAAATGTAAGGGTCAATATTCCTACTTTAGGATTTTGAATTAAACAACTGTGGGTATATTCCCAGTACCTTGCCTTAAGCAATTTTTTTGAGGAATGAGTAAGGGAGTCCGGATCTGTCCAAAAACTATATAGGCCCAGCTTTAAGAACCAGTTTTCAATGTGCACCAACCATGTCAACCGAATAGTGTTCTTTATTTGCATTATTTCCTTTAGTGCTTCTCTATAGTCCACTAGCTCATCGGTAGACCACAGACGAACCCAGTATAGTAGTGGACGTAGAGAGGCATAATCATCGGAACGGCGTATATTCAAATCACAGAATAAAGGAATTAAAGGGGTGCAACCTGGGACAGCTAGAAGTTGTCTAAAAAAGCTATTTTCTTGTACTGCGAATGCATCTCTGGCTACGTGGCCCCACAGTTCTGCCACATATAGGGTGGCCGATTGAGCTTTATATTTAAATAGTTCTAGTGCAGGTGAAACTGCTCTAACAGGACTATTCTTATGCTTCCTAATTATGGGGGCTTGATTTTGTGTTAGTATTAACCTCGATTTTTCTATTTGTGGCTTCCAAGTAATTTTAGTATCGAGGGTAATACCCAAATATTTAAAATTTTGCACGTGTTCAATCTTCTCGTTATTTACAATAAAAACTTTGTTAAAACATTTGTGAGGACTGATCGTCATGACCTTAGTTTTAGAAGAGTTAATTTCAAGATTTTTAACCAGACAGTAAGACCGAAATTTATTCAGCAGGTTCTGTAGTCCTTTGGGGTCTGGGAGATTAAAATCGTGTCGTCTGCAAATAATAAGGCCGGAACGGCTTGACCACACAACTTGGGAGAGTCATGCTCGCAGCCCAAGAGGGTGTCTGGAATATCATTTACATAAAGAGAGAAGACGGTTGGCGCCATGACACAACCTTGCCTGACGCCTCTCTTTATATCTATTCTCTCTGTTAGCTCTCCATTAGGTCCCCACCTCACTCTTGCATAGTTTCCCTCGTGCAGACTGATCAGTTGTTGGAGGATGGCCCCAGAGACACACATGTCCCTTAATGATTTCCATAGCTTCCCCCTGGGGACCATATCAAAGGCCGCTCTTAGGTCCACAAATGCTACATATAAGTGGGACTTCCTTATGTTAATATATTTCCAAATTAGAATTAGGAATCTAAAAACTTGGCCTACCGAACTAATTCTAACTCTAAACCCTGCCTGGTATTTTGTTAAAATGGAATTATCCTCGATCCATGTATTTAGTTTACTTAAAGGTTGGCGAGCAAACATTTTTTGGAGGACATCTATTAAACTGATAGGTCTGTAGTGTGATGGATTAAGTCTGTCTCCCTTCTTGAAAATAGTCACAATTTAGGCACCTCGCCAAGTCTCCGGGATTGGGGCTCCTCTTGCAATATCATTACTGAGCAAATTAATGTACGGAGCCCACAGGAGATTCTCATGTTTCCAAAGATCCCCTGGTATTCTTTCTGGGCCTGGAGCTTTGCCCTGTTTGACTGCATTGATATCTAATATGGTGTCTGTCAAACTAAATGTTAGGGGCGTTTCGAACGGGTTTAATTCTGTGTGTTCGTATATCCACTCTTCCTCATCCCCTCCACTCGAGTACAAAGCAGAAAAGTGTTTCACCCAGATGTTTTCCTCCAAAAACCTATCCCTAGATGGAGTCCATTCTTTAGTACCTCTGGCAATGAGATTCCAAAACAATGATTGGTTATTTAGCTTGCACGCTTGAAGCAAATCCGTCCAAACTTTTCCATCCCATTCTTTTTTAGCTAATAAGATGTTTTTTTTGTAGTGCGCCCTTTTGTCTCTGACAATATTTATTTGGTCCCCTTTTACAGCTTTTATTAATTGCGATTTGGCCTGGCGACAAGCTTTATTATACGAGATTCCTTCCTTAGGACGGTTGTTACGGCCAAATTGTGCTTTTTTTATCCCTTTTGAGAGAATCTCGCTAAGTTGCAATATCAGATTCCCATGCAGTTCTGTTAGGGAGGAACCCTCAGTGTTAGTATCGACTAGAGGTGACATAAGTGTTACATAGAGTTGGTAAATTTTCTTAATGATGCCTGCATTACCCATCACAGCGGGCCATTTCAAAGACCTGCGGTTGTTAGACTCTAAAGGGACGTGTGAAGGATTATAATCTCGAGAGACCTTCTCGGTAGGAGACATGAACGGTGAACTAAGAATGGTCAAAGAGAGAGGCAAGTGGTCGCTTTCTATGCGGTTATCCCCCTTCAGGTCAAGAAGCATTGGCCAAAGGCTTAAAGAAACTAGTATATAATCTAAATGGCTGGCACAACAACCTCTTTTGAAGGTAGGTTTACTTGGGCAGTCTGATGGAAGTCGCCCATTACAAGAGTGTAGACCATGTTCCATTGTTATTTTTAACAGTTGAAGGGCACCTTTTGTGCATGCTATTGTATGTCTTGCATCAATGCTGGGAATATTATTGGCTGCGTCTTCTTCCCATAAATATCTTCTAGGCCCATAACTGGTTCAAAATTCCTGTTGAAGTCTCCCCCTATGATCAACACGGTTTTGTGGTCTAAGGTGAAGATCATACTATCTAGCTGTTAATAATACAAGTTGCCCGTCCTTTAACCTCTTGTGATTTTATAACCAAAATGTCAGGGCTGTTAGAATCTATCTGTTTAAAATGAATACCCAATGTAATTTTAACCCAGATTATCAAACCACCAGAAGGTCTACCTTTATTTAGGTTTGTTGCCGGTATGTAAAATGACCTGTAGCCTACTTTAAAGTGATGTTCTACTCCCCATGTTTCTTGGAATAAGATAAGGTCCCCACAATTAATATAGTCGTGCCATGTGGGGTCAGACACATTTTTCTTTATTCCAGCAATATTCCAGGAGATTAGTTTAACCACAGCAATTGCCTTGCCATCAGAGTGATTATGGTCCATATTTATACCTCATTGGCTTGTCAATGTAGGTGGGTTAGTATTTTCCAGCTGATCCAACACAACGGGATCAGAACCCTGTTTGGCTACTTCCCTTGTGTTACACCTAACCTCCCTCCCCTGGATAGAGTTAACTATTGTGTTGCCTGTTTCATTTCCATTGGTTTCTCCCAGTCAGCCGACCTCATCTAGCCCATATAATTCTGTATAGCGATTTTTTGTAGCTATCGGAAGATAGATGTTATAGCCTCCCGACGTCTCTTCATAAGCCATAGTTTGCTGGCGCCCAGGTATTCGCATAGCCTTCAAGATATAAAAATAAATGAGGTTTTTTATTCGAATAGGGCCCCTGTCCATGTAGTGCTGTTCATTGCAAATTATTCTTACTACATTGATATCCCTGAAGTTAACAATAATTGTGTCTCCCGGTATATCTTTTGGTCTTCTTCCTACCCAGTTGACCCTTCTAACAAACAATACTTCTCCTTTCAAGTGTCTAGGGATCGGCCTGTTCTTATTTAACCAGAATATCACTTTGTTTTTTAGTTCTTGATAAGATTCTGGCCAGTAAGCACTGTTACATATGGTAGCGACTCTGGTGGTAAGTCGATCGTTACCAGTGGGACTTTTGGATTTATGTCATAGTTGTCTTTTGATTTTTGTACACCTTCAGAAGAAGCAACCCTGTCCGTCGCACTTTTACCCACACTACTTATTGTACCTTGTACACTTTTACCAGGGACTTCTTTGGTCTGTATATTACTGATAGGAACATTTTGAATCTCTACCTCCCTCAATTGAACAGGGGCTATGCCATTTGCAGTTCCTCTGGCAGTTGCAGGATCCCCAAGCGGTGGTGCTGGATTCTCCATTCTCCCTCCTAATTCAAGTTTTATCATATTTTTTAGGGAGGTAAAGTTATCTAAAGTTGACTGTTCAAATCTCTCCAACTTTTTATTTACCAGTTTTATTCTTTCGAGGAGGGGGAGGTTCAGTGATCTAACAACATGCTCCATATGCGCCATTGACCCTCCAACATCCTCTGTAAGGGCGGGAGAGATCATTTCTGCACAGATGTCTAAAGTGGTTCGAATAGGTCTCCCTTGTTCATCATCAGGCCCTACTATAACCCTACCTGGAGGTAACCCTGATTCGGAATTTGCGGGATCCACAATTTTCGCTGTTTTTAGCTTCCTCCCTTTTTGTGCGGTTTCTGTCTTTTTATTCCTTGTAGTACCTCGAGTATTTGCTCGAGTTTGGGGGTATCGATTAACCGTTTTAGAGGAAGAAGCATCATTTATTAAAGTAGCCCCCTGGGCTAATATCAAGTCATTATGGCTTCGAGGGTTTGTATCCTCATCGGTTAACAGAGTTAGTGGCCTATCTAGTACATTTAAGAAATTAACCTGTGTTAAGGGCACTAAAGAGGAGGCATCCAAACCCTCTAGGTCAATTGAATCGTTTTTTGAGAGTGAGGACTCCACAAGAAGGTCTAGGAGCTGCAGAGTTGGGGTTTGTGAGAGTCTGCTAGCAGTAGGGAGTGATGCAAAGGGTGGGTTTTGTAGTGGCGAGGTGATGTAATTACCCTCTGTCCTTGGGAGCTCAGCATAGGACTCCAAGAGTATAGAATCAGAGGAGTTTGCAGTGGTGTTAGTGAGTAATGAAGGAAGACACATATTAGGGGGTAGTGACAGGTGTCTCTCAGTGCTCTCTATAGCTGTTACAACTACCCCTATTGTTTTCTGCAACATTCTATCTATTGCGGTCAAACTTGGTAAAGGGGTAGTAGTGCACTTTTTCTGTCTGGTACTAGATCGTGTTGTGACAGGGGTGTTTTTACCCATGGTTCAGATGATAAATGAATCTCTAGATCTACAATGTAAAGAACCTTAGGCTTGCAATAGTGATGGTCCAAACGGATCAGTACGGCAGGACCAAGAGGGGTGGCCCAGCCCTGCCCAGCCCTGCCTCGTCCTGCCCCGGATGGCCACAGACAGCCCGCCCTTTGACCAGGCTTAGCCTGGCTAGTCCCGCGCGCGTCCCTCCATGCGGAGGAAGCAGCGATGGTTTTAGCGCCTCCGGGCGCGGAAGTGGTCGTGGTAGGGGAAAAGTCACTAAGGATTCTGGGGGTTGTAGTCCCCCCACTCAGCGGCCGCTCAGTGATGGCAGTGTAAGCGGCGGCGAGGGGGACTAGCAACCAGGGACACGGCGCGCTCACAGCACAGGACCAAACAGCAGAGGGGCTCCAGTATATTTTTAAGCCTCCAACATGGGTAAGCGGTACTCCAAACACAGTCTCCCGCTCCACCCAGGAAGCAGCAATGGTTTTTTGCGCCTCCGGGCGCGGAAGTGGGCGTGGGTGGGCGGGGAAGAGTCACCAAGTATTCTGGGGGTTGTAGTCCCCCCGCTCGGCGGCCACTCAGTGATGGCAGTGTAAGCGGCGGCGAGGGGGACCAGCAACCAGGGACACGGCGCGCTCACAGGCAGGACCAAACAGCAGAGGGGCTCCAGCATATTTTTAAGCCTTCAACGTGGGTAAGCGGCACTCCAAACACAGTCTCCCCCATTTATAAAAGTGCAAGGCTTCTAGGTTCCATTTTTGGGAGTGTCACGCCGGGACTCTCACTCAATGGAGAAGCTGTGCACAATATAAAATGCAATCATCTTCATCATCTCAGTTTGGACCAAGCTATATGCAAATAAGCTGGAGACACAGCAATTCTATGGGATATCAACTAGTAAAAACAGCACTGGTGCCCGATTACGCGCTCTCAGGATCCTGTGTGACCAGTGCACTGCGGACACTGGCATCGCAGTGACTGAGATTGAAAGAGAAGATGCCGCTGTTTGGCCGGAGAAAAAAGCAAAGTGAAGAGGGAAGAAAACGATTTGAGTATCAGATGTGCCTGGCTAAAGAAGCTGGGGCTGATGATATTCTGGATTTATCCAAATGTGAAATCTCTGAGATTCCAGATGCTGCTTTCTCAACATGTAAAGTCTTGCAAAACAAGGTATTGATTGTTCACACAAACTATCTATCATGCCTGTCTCATACCCAAATCCTGCCACGTTTTGGATCTCACAACATTAAAGGTTTTAGATCTTCACAACAATCAGATAACATCCCTTCCAGATGACGTTGGCCAGCTGTCATCCCTCCAGTTGATACATTTGGAAAGAAACCAGCTGTTCCTCCCGGACTCTATAGGTGAACTGGTGCAGCTCCAGACTCTCAATGTAAA
Organism: Lissotriton vulgaris; assembly: GCF_964263255.1. NCBI lineage: Eukaryota > Metazoa > Chordata > Amphibia > Caudata > Salamandridae > Lissotriton > Lissotriton vulgaris. The sequence goes on from NC_141693.1 coordinate 987,345,170, forward strand.
AGGTAATAAATTAAAGGCATTACCCAGCAAAGTCGACGGGGTTCGAAGTTTACGCATCCTCAGTATCGGTGAGAACAAGCTACGTGAATTACCACAGACCTTGGCCTATGTACGGACTCTGGAGACCTTGACTCTTGATGCTGCTATTATGACCTATCCTCCACCTAGTGTGTCTTAATGGCACAGAATCTATCCAGCAGTTCCTGTGTAAAGAGTGTGGGATTGAGTACTGCCCTCCCTCGTAGTATCTGCTGTCCGTCCTGGAAAGTGATGTGGTAGATTCTGCTTCTGACTATGTTGACAGAACTTTGTCCAGGTGCATGAGAGAGGAGTCCGAGTGGCAGAACAAAATCTCAGATTACGAGAAGGGGAAGGAACAGAAAATGATTGAAAAACTGGAATTTGAACGTCGTTTAGACTTGGACCAGAGAGAACATGCCCAGCTCATCCTACAAAGTAATGATCAGAAGAATTAGATGCTCCAAACTGTGAAAGAGGTCTGTATTCGACGAACCACATGATCTTTTCATGCGACATGATTTTTTTTTTGGGCCATAGAAATCCAGAGAACTGGTTAGGGCACCCAGGAGCGTATCTTTAAGTTGGATGGCGCTGATAATGTGTGCCTTGTGTGCATGCAGAAAAACAATTGGACATATTGTCTCATTAGTGCTGTGTGGTGAAGGGTTCTCGGAAACTGTGGCCGGACACTTGCACATAATGGCTTTAAAAATGTGTAGGCCATTTTCATACATGCCTACCTTTTGGTTCTGTGATCACGGATGTGACATTCACATCCGTGAATGCCAATATTCAACCAATTAGGAGTAGGTTGAGCACATATAATTGTTGTGGAGTGTAAATACAAAGGATCCAAAAAGTCAATCTTTTGTGTGCCAAATGCTGACCTCTCATTGATACCTTTTGTCCTCTCTGGGAAGTTGCCTAGATGGGGTCTGTATTTTTAGTTAGTAAATGGGGGAGGTTCTGCCAAAAGGATACAATTCAGACCTTGGTTTACCCATAGCAGCTGTTATATTCACAATGGTGTTGTTAAAAGGTGATATGGTTATAGTTATAAGGTTAGTAGTGTCCAATGATCTTTGTGCAGTGAAAACGCTACGGACATGTCATGATATATCCTGAACCCTGGTATGCCCGCACACTGTCCTTCTAATTTAGGCTGGTGGAAACCACTTTCATCTTTAAGACTATAGGTGCTTTATAAAGAGAGTTGTCTCCTGGCAGAGACTGTTGTTGTCTAAGAGATGCTGTCTTGTCCAGGTGGAACTGATCATTGTAAAGAACTGCTAATCTCAGTATGAAGACTCAACGCCATTGTAAGAACTAATTTTAGAGATGACACATAAAGGCCTATATGGAATTTCTTCATAGACTCACTCCACTGTCAGAATTTGTTTGCTAATTGATATTCTGTGTTTCTAATAGCATAGTGATTATTTTGCTAAGAAATAAAGACAAGAAAACAGGCAGATTCCTATTCCCTGTGTTTTATGATCTGTAAAGCTGAAATTGAAACAAAATAATGTGCTTTTATTGGGAGGCTGATCGCGAACTAATTGCTAAGCAGAAGCAGGAAGAGCGAACTCCGCCCTCCACTGAGCACGTGAGTTGGCAGCCATCTTAGGCTGTCTGGCTTCCCGAAATGGGGTTGAGGAAAACATGCCACATAGGAGAGTACAGCGCGAGAAGTATGACACAAACACCAAGAAAACAAATAAATACAAACTGATTCAGATTGTTTGAGGAACTTGTTTAAGCGGGCTCTTAATTTAAAGACGACCCAAGGCTGTGTATGAATGTAGGAAACGTTGTTACATGATGACAGTTGTAGCAAAGTATCTTACAGTCTCGTACCCAGCAGAGCGTTCCCACGTATGAAACTAGGTGGCAGAAGTTGGCAATTAACGACCAGGGTCTTCATCACAGCCACAGCATGTCGCTGATGTTTTGTTTTTGTGCAAAGTACGCTTTAAGTAGCAAAACAATCAATTTTAGTTAATAAGAAGTGACGAACCGACAGCTGCGTGTTTTAGACTTGTTTCAATTGTCTATTTTATGATATTAAATACCGTAGTCGTGATCAATTTCCTCTGCCTGTTATAATGAGAAGGTATGTTGTTTCGAGATGGTCGCTTCAGTATCACTCACAGGCTTGGACAACCTAGTTCTGCCACTGATCTCACATGGACAAGCCTCGTGGCTGAAAACCCCCAGCCTCAGAGCCACAGTGATCAACAACCTCGACCTACCCCTGTTCCTCACCCTTTGCCTGCGGAGTCCGAAATGCATGGCCGATCTCCGGAGGAGCTGCTCCGACAGCTATAGGGGAGACTGGCTTTGGCACACCGCTTTGGCCGTCACCTACCCAGCTGGTTTTCGGACATTTGTCTTGTCTTCTCCTCCGCTGAGGTCTCCTTCCTTTGGACTCCCAACTCTCCCCCATCAGTTTTGTTCCCTCCTCTTTTCTCTTTAATTGTTTTCCTGTTGAGACCTAGCTGTTTAGCTGAAGCCCGGTGGAGCTACCCGATAGCTAAAGAGGAGATGGGCTGTGGACTTCATCCTCGGCCGTCACCTACCCAGCCGGACTTTGGGCAGACTCTCCTTCATCTCTCCATCCTATCTACTCCTACCCTCTTAACCTTCTAATGCTCCTTTTATAGTGTCTTCTACTCTCTTGAAATGTTTTTCTAGTAACTGATGTAAAGTGTAAATGATGTAATTTTGTAATTCCTGTGGAACCTTATGTAAAGCGCTCTGATACCTCCGGGTCTAGCCAGCGTTATATAAAACTCTCAAAATAAAATAGAAAAAATTAAAATAAATTAGACTTGACCATGCTCCAACGGGAACAGTCCAGCCTGAACTGCCAAGCCAGGCCCTCTCAGTACTGGAACACAGGCAGCCCAGGACTAGTTTTGCCCTTGTTGTGGAATCATCAACCGGGTATAGTTTGGTTCCAGTGACACAGTGAACGATGGGTTGGAATACTACCCCGAGGGATTACTAGTGGTTAGACAAACTGAAAGCATTCCTCCCATCACCTTTTGTGTGTTTCCTGTACTGCCCTGAGTGGCATAAGTATGTTGAGTGGTGGGTTCTGTGTTCACTGTGTCACAAAGCTGTACCCGGCTTATGAGCCCATAACTAGGGCAAAACCTGTCCTGGCTTACTTGTGTTCCGGTTCAGCAAGGACATGGCCTGGCTGTTCAAGATGGACCGTTCCCACGAGGAGCAGGGTCAAGACTGATTTGAATATGGCTGCGCTCCAACTGAGGTGGCATAGTGAGCAAAAGAACGATGGTTTTTCGAGGCAACCCCAAGCGATTGCCAGTGGTTAGACAAATTGCAAGCATTCCTCCCATCACCTTTTGAGTGTTTCATTAACTTTCTAAAAGTGGCATTTTTAGAATTGTGACTTAAAATCGGACTTTACCATTAAATAACATTTTAAATTACAATGCATTTGAGTGTAAACAACATTCCTCTATCTGCTCCCAACCTAAAGTTAGCACTTGTTAATGGTAATAAAGTTACCCTGTGTTAGTCAATGGGATAGACAGGCATTACAAGAGTGAAAAACTCCTTTAGGAGTTTTTCACTGCCAGGACATGCAAAACGTAAGAACACATTTCATACGTATTAAATACAATGCATCCTTCCCGATAAAGCCTACTTTAGGGGTGAGTCATACGTTTTAAAAAGGAAGGTTTAGGCCTGCCAAAAAGGTTTATTTTGCCAGGTCAAAAGGTCAGTTTAAAACTGCACTACAGGCTGCGGTAGAAGATCTCTGACATGTTTAAAAGTATACTTTAGTAGGTGGCACAATGAGCACTGCAGACCCACTATTAGCATTTAATTTACAGACTCAGGGTACATAGAGTACCATTTACTAGGGACTTACAATTCAAATAAATATGCCAATTAAGTAGATGCCAATTGTACCATACTTTAAGGTGAGAGCAAACGCACTTCAGCACTGGTTAGCAGTGGTTGGCAGTTGTAATGCTTAAAGATATCTACAGCCAACAAACAAATTCAACAAAACAAGAAGGACGAAGGCAAAACGTGTTTTGGTTCCTACACCAAGGATGTCAGGTCTAACTATGTGGAAAAGAAGTTGTTTTGGTCAACTCACCCATACTGAATCTGGCTGACAGGCCCAACCAGAGGATTCTCTTCAAACCCAACTCTTTTTAGCTGTATGACTTCTTGCAGGATTTTGCCCTCATGGAAGACTTTTGCAAGTGTTCTGAGGAGACCCTAAAAAAAGCCAGTGGTAAATGCTGGCAAATTCCATTCATCTCTTATATAAAGTAGCCATCAGTATAGATTTATCACTCAATTCTGTTGTGTCCTACGTTGGTTTAACACTTTCTCTAATTGAAATGAGGGGTTTCTTTATAAGACTTGCTTCAGAACCTATTTAGTTAGTGTTGAAGTCCAACTGTCAGAGTAAAATGAGTTCACAATTTAACAGTTTAGCTCAATTAAAACGCAACTGAATTAGACTGCTTATTTAGAATAGGTAATTAATTTAAATTTGGCCTGGGAATCGTCATGCTAGCCTGAGCCACATTAATAGTAACAAAGTATGCTTCTCATTTAACTGGTATGACAATAGAAATTCATTCAATAACAGACTTAGATTAACAGTAGCAGGAAAACAATCCATATTTCCCTTTCTGACGCATATAAATTGTGTTCAGAATGGTCCCAATTCACAAACATTTCAAAAGGAAAGCTGGAAATTTAGAATCGTAGGTTTGCTTATTGGATATATTTCTGACTTTCAATGAATTTTCAAAGAATTTGAGGCAGGCTTCTGGGGAGCCACAACTTTGATAACAAGCCAGGAGTACTCATCTCTGTAAACATTTACACATACAACAATGTAGCTCGGTTTTCATTTCTACGTGCTAAAATATAAAGCAATTACACACTTGCACTTTTAAAATGTTGTTTCTTCACAGGGACATTTTTCTTTCCCTTGTGAAACTTGTTTCCCACCTCTTTGCCTTAATGTGTTAAAGTTTAATCCCTTTCCCTCCCTGCAAAGTGCTCAAGATCATTTTCAGAGCGAGGAAAATACTTGCAAAATATCTGTGAATACGCAAACATGAAACATTTCACAGGTGTCAGCACTATGGAATGCTCACAACTCACCCCTGTGAGCAGATTTACTCTCGAAAATCGTCATGAAACGGGTAATTTTAAGATCAGGCTATCTTGCAAGCAAGGGTATCTCCAACTGGCGATTCCTACAGCCACTGCCTCGGACGGACGCAGCTAAGAAACTCACCCCCAAAACTCGGCTAGTTTTAAAAAGCAATTAAAGACTTGGCTGTTTCAATCCAGCCACTAATAAATGAGGGTCAAATTTCTTCTATTTCGCTGCTCGATACTGTTTCTGATATAGCGCCAAGATACTTTTTTGGGTATTCGCGTGCTTTATAAACTTTTAACATAACATTACAACAACAAAATCCGAACACAATACCTACCACTCTTATCTTATCTAAAATCCTCAGTATTTTTTTCTCTGATATTGAGCTGTAAGGTAAATACTTATCCAAACGACGTCCCTCCTCTACTCCCATTTGAATAAGAATTGAGAGCAGCGATTCACTCCTGACTGCATTGATGACAATCCTCTTATCGACAAATACTGTCGATGGCCTTGTACATGCAAATACAATATCACTGTGATGATCACTGCATTGTTTGAGCCCCAGGCACGGTTATGTCTCCATCATACTTAAACGAGCAAAGGTGTATACATTCAGGGAGGTTTAGCGGAGTAGCTGAATGTTATGACATTTATTTATTTTAATTGGTACATATCAGTTTCAATTGCTACTTTTCACTGCTTGCAAAGGTGTGACCACTTTTGGATACAATGGCCATTCTTGAAATATTGAGGGCATCTTTCGGATGATGCTGAGCACCCCTGGCACAATGATAATTATTTAATCAAAGAAAGGAACTTTGGGTGGACAATTTTTATTATTATTATCGGGGTCCAGTGTGCATGTCCAGGACAATAGTTAAGCAAAATGAAGCACAAAGTTCCCCAGAAAGGCTGAGAGGGAAGAGTGTGAATGTGCATAGGGAAAGCCAAGAGGGGGTGGGGGGAGGAAAGAGGGGGAAACCCCTCTTGGGAACTAGAACCCTCACACACCCAGCAAGCTAGGTGTCATGCTTCATCATATGGGTCCTGCTCCTCGTCAGACTGGCACTGCAATGTCCGACGGGCACCCGCGAAGGGGCTCTTTAGACCCTGTAAACTTCAGATAGGGGTTCTGTCCATTTATCCAAGTACAGAAGGCCTCACATGTCATACGGTCACCCCTCCAAAAAATTAGAATATCGTCGATAAAGCGACGCCAGAGTGTTATGTTTCCCAGGAATGGGTTCTGTGGGGTACTGATTATGTTCTCCTCAAAGGTGGCCATGCAAATACAGGCTAGACTAGGAGCAAATGTTGAACCCATGGAAGTCCCTTGGATCTGGTGGTATAGTTGGGTTCCATACTGAAAAAAGTTTTCGTAAGGGCTATACTTGCGCATGCCATAATGAAGGAGATCGGGTAGGGGAGGACCACTCTTCTTGTCGGAGGGTGGATTCTACAGCTTCAAGGGTGGCTTGTTGTGGAATATTGGTATATAGTGCTTCCACATCTAGTGTTAGCAGTAAGTCAACACCCTCCTTCCCTTCAATGGAGTACATCTCTGGTGTCCTGGGGAAATGATGGAATTTTCTTGGCCAGGGGTTGTAGGAAAGTATCACAGAATTTGGAAAGTGGTTCCAAAAGAGAGCCAATTCCAGACACTATAGGTCTCCCTGGGACCGGTGTTATGCCCTTATGAATTTTAGGGAGGGTTATTCGAAGCAGGACCAATTGGCCTGCATCACAGACCAACCAAGTTAAGGTTGTATACAAGTTCTATATTTCACTGTGTAGTACTAGTCACCATGGTCCTGAAGAATTGCTAGTTTAGCATGAAACATGTCGACCACACCAGAGGGTTGTAGATAGTTCTGCCTGAAACTTCCGTAGCGCTCTATCTCCCCTCCCACCATTTTAACCAAGGGAGTCAGCCACGTTAATAAAAATCCTTGTGGACTGACCAACCTTTTTTAATCACCACCACCACCTTCTCACGACTACACTTTTTTGCCCTCTCACATGTATACACCATATGGCAGGAACAAAAGATCTCCGCTAAAGAGCCCCCTTGCCGGTGCCCGTCGGACATTGCAGCGCCAGTCTGACGAGGAGCAGGACCCATATGATGAAGCATGACACCTAGCTTGCTGGGTGTGTGAGGGTTCTAGTTCCCAAGAGGGGTTTCACCCTCTTTCCCCCCCCCCCCCACTCTTGGCTTTCCCTATGCACATTCACACTCTTCCCTCTCAGCCTTTCTGGGGAACTTTGTGCTTCATTTTGCTTAACAATGATAATTATCCATGGAATGAGATAGTAATACATCGGCGACCCCTGACCCTGCCTGCAGGCCAGGTCGCTCCCGACGCCGCACAGCTCCTCCTGCGTGTGAGTGCCTTCCCTGCTGCTGTTCTGTGCATTCCCTAGCTCTGTGCCCCTTGATTGCGCTCGACTGCCGACTCTGCTCTGGTGATTTTTTTCCCCTTGCTTTCCCTTCGTGCCCCCCCCCACACCCCCGGTTTCACTCTGTACCCCACTGCCCGCTCCCGCCGCCGCTCCCATAAGACCACGCCTCCTCACCTCCCATTCGCCACCCACGCTCCCGCTCCCAGCTGCTCCTCCCTCCCTCCCACCCTCAAATGCCGGCCGCTGCGCGGCAGTGAGAGCGACCCCTGACTCTGCCTGCAGGCCAGATCGCTCCCCACACCGCTCAGCTCCTCCTGTGTGTGAGTGCCTTCCCTGCTGCTGTTCTGTGCATTCCCTAGCTCTGTGCCCCTTGATTGTGCTCCACTGCTGACTCTGCCCTGGTGATTTCTCCTTTTTAGGTTTCGCCTCGTCGAAAGCTGCGCCGCGCAGCTTTTCGGCGCAGGCGAAATCTAATGAGAACAGTATGTGGCTTGGTCACCGCCTCTCTGTTCCATTGGCTAGCTCCATAAATGGAGGCTAGCCATTGGAACAGAGATCTGTACGTCATTCACTGAGGCGATTGGTGGGCGTTCCGCCGATTCTTTCCCTCTCCCTAACGTCATGAAGACGTGGCCACTGTGGGCGTGTACTTTTTTTTTTTTTTACACCCATGTTTGTCTTCATTGTTCGCCTTGTCCCTGTCCCGCTGGCTGTTTCCTGACCACCCTCCCGCTGCGTGTGCCCGTTAACCCGCCCCCCTCCCGCTGTCCGTGAGCCCGTTCACCCGCCCCCCTCCCGCTGTCCGTGAGCTTTTTAAAAAGTTTGTATTAATAGTTTTACTGCCATCCCTCATCTTGTTGGAGCGATGGACCCTTTGTGCCTTAGCATTGCATTCCGAGAAACGGCACAGACGCATCTCCAGAGTCTGCAGGTAAACATCACGGGCCCACATCATTGGTTGATTGATTGTTGAGCCATTCTGTTTAATCGGCCAAGCTTTCTTTATTACGCCTAATCGGACAACTGACTGGGTTAATGTGCCTGCAGCCGAGATCTGTATGCAAGTATTTACTGCTGCATTGGATACAAGCAATGCCTGGTATTTTACAGTCTAAAAACCTACTGAATTCCCGGTATAGGACAACTCTCCTCTGCTCTGGTATTAGCTGAGACTGTCTCCCAAGAAGGCGTGGCTCTCACAGCTGTTGTGCCCCAAAAACTGAAAATATCCTTTCTGCAGGGAATTTTAAAACATGTCCTGTTGTCCATCCTGTTCCTCTTCTTCCCCATTATTTTCTGTTTTGGCTGCTAGCAATAATAATGTTAGTTCCCCCCAGCTGTGATGGACGAGCCCTCCCTTTTGCTGGGGTTGAAGCACAATAGCATGGTCCGTTTTTTCCTTTTTTTGTTTCAGGGCACTTGGCACACGTGGAGACATCAGAAGACGTTAGTTTGGGAACAGGGGAACGAGTGGAAACGCATTTTTGTGGATTCATTCCACAACTCATCCTCCTGTAAATGAGGTCATCTTAAAAGCTATAACTCATCCGGATTGAGCATATTTCTTGTGAATACTCTGCTATACTGTAATTGAGTTCCATACTCTTTGCCACCTCCTGGAGTAAGCCTCGACTGCTCCATATTTCCACTTTTGGGAGAGAAGTTTACAAAATGAGTTACTGTTCTACAAATGGATGAAATAGTCTTAAAACCCGAAAAAGTAATTGCACATGTCAGTATCCACTGTAGATAATGTCCAATAACCACCTACAGCCACCAACCAAAAGGAAAGTTCATAGTCTTCTTATGTCTTTCTCCTGTTATAAGAAAATATTGGGAGAGTTTAGAAGCAGGCTCAGTGCAGGTAGCAATTTGCTTCAAATAAATCTCGACTATACCCCTAACAAGCCCTAACATGGCAATGTAAATGGCAATGCCATTTATTTATCTGTTTTTAAAACCAACACATAAATACAAATTTTGTCATTTACAATGCCAATAGCTCTAACTTTTTCAAAGGCGAAACCATTGCATTGTAAATGCTTGTTTCCCATTGCTTTGCCCTCGCGCCCTCTTCGCCCCCACACCCCCCTGTTTCCCTCTGTTCCCTGATGCCCACTCCAGCCGCCGCTCCCATAAGGCCACACCCCCCTTGTCTCCCATTCGCCACCCGCTCCTGCCCCCAGCTGTTTCTCCCTCCCTCCCAGCCTCAAATGCCGGCCGCTGCGTGGCAGTGAGAGCGACCCCATACCCTACCTGCAGGCCAGGTCGCTTCCCATGCTGCACAGCTCCTCCTGTGTGTGAGTGCCTTCCCTGCTGCTGTTCTGTGCATTCCCTAGCTCTGTGCCCCTTGATTGCGCTCCACTGCTGACTTTGTCCTGGTGATTTTTCCTTTTTTCCCCTTGCTTTGCCCTTGCGCCCTCTTCGCGCCCCCCTGTACCCCGCTGCCCGCACCCACCGCCGCTCCCATAAGGCCACGCCCCCTCGCCTCCCATTCGCCACCCTGCTACCGCCTAGCAGCTGATCCTCCCTCCCAGCCTCAAATGCCGCCCCTGCACGGTCACGCCAGAGGCAAGCCCGTCTGCGCCTGGGCCGCGCCTAGCGCCAGTACCCCTGGTCCCCGCGAACGACACCAGACTCCACTACGACGCCAGCAGCCTCCACGCACTCAACGCCGGCCGAAACCACAGCTGTTCCCAGGCCGACGGACCCTTCTCCTGCCGCAGCTTCAGCTTCACCTGCAACAGAACCACCAAACCTCCAATGACTGGACTCAACCACCTCCGCTGCATACTCCTCAACACCTGCTCCGCACGCAAACACGCAGTCGAGCTCTGGGACTTGCTCAACACCTCTGCCCCAGACGTGGCCTTCCTGACCGAGACCTGGTGGAACGACTCCTCGGCGCCCGACATCGCAATAGCCATCCCGGACGGCTACAAGATCACCCGCAGGGATCGCACCAACGGAACCGGAGGAGGAATAGTCATCGCCCACAAATCCACCCTCAAGGTCGCCACCCATGCAGACGACACCTTCAACACCGCCAACCCCTGCACTTTCCGATCCACACCGACCCCAACACCACCCTCAGAGGAACACTCGTCAACAGACTCCCCGGACCCCGGGCTCAGTTCAGCGACTCCATCGCTGACCTCGCCAGCACCCACGCACTCGCCTCCATGGACTACATCCTCCTCAGGGACCTTAACTTCCACCTCGAGAACAACAACGACGCAAACTCCGCCACCCTGATCGATAACCTCGCCAACCTCGGCCTCAGACAGCTCGTCACCACACCTACACCCACCCATGCCGCCGGCCGCACGCTGGACCCCATCTTCTCCACAGACTCCCACGTCGCCTTTGACCACGCCACCGAACTCCAATGGACCAACCACCGCTGTATCCATTTCACTTTCAAGAAACCAATCACGCACCACCACACCCAACAGCTGCCTCGCCGCTGCTGGAGCAAAGTCACCAAAGACCAGCTGATCTCCTCCCTCGCCAAGAAACCTCCCACCACCCCCACCAACCCAGATGCCGCAGCCCGCAACCTCAGACAGTGGTTCGACGACTGCGCCAACACCCTCGCCCCGCTCAAGAACACTCCAACAACCACGCCAGCAAGAGAGCCACCTGGTTCAACAATGAGCTCCAAACGCGCATGCCGGAAGCTGGAGAAAATATGGCTCCATGTACGCACACCGGACAACCACGCAGCCCACAAGGACGCCACTCGTAGACACCACCACCTCATCAGATTAGCCAAGAGATCCGCCTTCAAAAACCGCTTGGATAATAATGCTCACGACAGCAAAGAGCTCTTCAGCATCGTAAAAGAACTCTCCAACCCCAGAGCCCACGCCAACGACATCCCGCCCTCATAACTGTGCGACTCACTAGCCATCTACTTCCACCGCAAGATCGCTGACATCCACGACAGCCTCAACACCACGACCGCCCCAACTACACCAGACTCCTCCTCCCCTGTGAACACCACCAGCGCCTTCCGCCTGACCTCCTGGTCCAACGACGAGACACGCAAGGTCATGAACTCCATCCACTCAGGATCTTCGTCAGACCCGTGTCCACACCACATATTCAACAAAGCAGACGCAGCCATCGCACCCAAACTACGGAAGATCATCAACATCTCCTTCGAAACAGCGACCTTCCCGGAAAGCTGGAAGCACGCCGAAATCATCGCCCTCCTCAAGAAGCCCAAAGCGGACCCCAAGGACCTCAAGAACTTCCAGCCCATCTCCCTTCTCCCGTTCCCGGCAAAAGTCATCGAGAAAATAGTCAAAGGACAACTGACCCGCCACCTGGAAGACAACAACATCCGTGACCCATCCCAGTCCGGATTCAGACGAAACCACAGCAACGAGACAGCCCTCATCACAGCCACTGACGACATCAGGCACCAACTGGACAACGGCAAAACAACAGGCCTCATCCTCCTGGACCTGTCGGCTGCCTTCAACACAGTCTGCCACCGCACTCTAAAGACTCGCCTTCTAGAAGCTGGAATCCAAGAGAAATCCCTTGACTGGACCACGTCCTTCCTCTCCGGCAGAACCCAGAGTGAACGCCTACCACCCTTCCGTTCCAAAGCCACCATCATCATCTGCGGCGTCCCCCAGGGCTCATCACTCAGCCCGACGCTGTTCAACATCTACATGGCCCTCCTCACACAAGTGGCCCGCCAGCACGATCTCAACATCATCTCCTACGCCAACGTCACCCAGCTCATCCTCTCCCTCACCAAGGACCCTCACACCGCCAAAACCAACCTGCACAAAGGAATGAAGGCAGTCGCAGACTGGATGAGGAGCAGCCGTCTGAAGCTGAACTCGGACAAGACGGAGATACTCATTCTCGGACCCACCCCTTCAGCCTGGGACGACTCCTGGTGGCCGACCACTCTGGGAACAGCACCAACACCCACGCACCTTGCACGCAACCTAGGATTCATCCTCGACTCCTCCCTCTCCAGGTCAGTGCCGTCTCCTCCTCCTGCTACAACACCCTCTGCATGCTCCACAGGATCTACAAGTGGATCCCGACCAAAACAAGAAGAACGGTGACACAGGCCCTCGTCAGCAGCAGATGGACTATGGCAACGCACTCTACCTAGGAATCCCAGCCAAACACCTACAACGACTACAATGCATCCAAAACGCCTCTGCCCGACTGATCGTCAACGCCCCCCAGCCGCAGCCACATCACCACCCACCTGAGAGACCTACACTGGCTCCCCATCGACAAGAGGATCGCCTTTAAGCTCCTCACCCACGCACACAAAGCACTCCACAACGCAGGACCAGCCTACCATAACAAAAGACTCAGCTTCCACATCCCCACCCGCCAGCTCCGCTCTGCCAGCCTCGCCCTCGCCGCTGTCCCCCGCATCCAACGAACAACCTACGGCGGCAGGTCCTTCTCCTACCTCGCCGCCAAGACCTGGAACACCCTCCCTACCGACATATGGCAGACCCAAGACCTACTCGCCTTCAGAAGACTCCTCAAGACCTGGCTCTTCGAGCAGTAGCAGCACCCCCTCCCCCAGCGCCTTGAGACCCTCATGGGTATGTAGCGCGCTCTACAAGTACTCTGATTGATTGATTGATTTAAGGCAGAATATGTCCATGTTAGGCAACTACACATGGGCTTGATAGTAATGACAATCTGGTGTTTAAGGATAAACATATTAGAACAAAAAACAAAAACTGCTATTTCGAAACTATAAAGTTGTAATTCTTGAGAGCAGTGCACCTTTTTTGAGAAAATGGAGTTTGCTTATCTCACTATAAGGAGAATTCGATGACTATGTTTTATGTTTTATGTGTATGTATAAACAATAAAAACATGTTGAACTTAAAAATATGTAATCGGTGCGAGCAATATTTATAAAAAATAAAAATAAAAAAAGTTCGTATTTAATATGGAGATTTATTGTTAGTGTTTTTCAGTCGTGCCAGAAGGCACTTGTTGCCATGGCTATTCTTTAAAGGTGTGCACTTGTTACAACGCATTTTTTACAACGCACTACTGTTACAACGCATCCATTACAACGCGGATACTGTTACAACTCATGTTTTTACAACGCATTTTTTTACAACGCAGGTACCTTTACAACGCATACCATTACAACGTAAGTATTGGTAAGTATATAGTTATATTTTAAATGTTATATGTTTGGGGTTAAGGGGTATTTTTAGGGGTTAGGGTCAGTTTTGGGTTTTAGGGTAAAGGGGTATTTTTAGGGGTTAGGGTCAGTTTTGGGTTTTTGGGTAAAGGGGTATTTTTAGGGTTCAGGGTCAGTTTTTAGTTTTAGGGTAAAGGGGTATTTTTAGGGTTCAGGGTCAGTTTTTAGTTTTTGGGTAAAGGGGTATTTTTAGGGTTCAGGGTCAGTTTTTAGTTTTTGGGCAAAGGGGTATTTTTAGGGTTCAGGGTCAGTTTTCAGTTTTTGGGTAAAGGGGTATTTTTAGGGTTCAGGGTCAGTTTTTAGTTTTTGGGTAAAGGGGTATTTTTAGGGTTCAGGGTCAGTTTTCAGTTTTTGGGTAAAGGGGTATTTTTAGGGTTCAGGGTCAGTTTTTAGTTTTTGGGTAAAGGGGTATTTTTAGGGTTCAGGGTCAGTTTTTAGTTTTTGGGTAAAGGGGTATTTTTAGGGTTCAGGGTCAGTTTTCAGTTTTTGGGTAAAGGGGTATTTTTAGGGTTCAGGGTCAGTTTTTAGTTTTTGGGTAAAGGGGTATTTTTAGGGTTCAGGGTCAGTTTTTAGTTTTTGGGTAAAGGGGTATTTTTAGGGTTCAGGGTCAGTTTATAGTTTTTGGGTAAAGGGGTATTTTTAGGGTTCAGGGTCAGTTTTTAGTTTTTGGGGTACAGGGTAAAAATAAATTAAATTTAATTTTAATTTAAATTATTTAATAGTAAATAAATTAAATTAAATTACTTTGCATTATTTTTGGGGTTGAGGGTCAGTTTTGAGTTTTTGGGGTACAGGGGTACAGGGTAAAAATAAAGTTATAATTTTTTTAATTTACAATAATTAATTTTAATTATATTTAAAAAATTTATTTTATTTTTTTTGGGGTGTTTAGGGTCAGTTTAGAGTTTCTGGGGTACAGGGGTACATGGTAAAAATAAAGTAACATTAATTTAAATTTAAATTAATTAACGGAAATTAAATTATTTAAAATTACATTAAATTATACTTAAATTATACTTTTAAAATTAAGTTACTATCATATTATTCTTATTAATATATACTTACCAATACTTACGTTGTAATGGTCTGCGTTGTAAAGGTACCTGCGTTGTAAAAAAATGCGTTGTAAATACATGCGTTGTTACATGATCCGCGTTGTAAAAACCGCGTTGTAACGGTATGCGGAGTAAAAGTCCGCGTTGTAACATCATATATCCTTCTTTAAATACTCACATGGATGCATTGCAAACAGACTAAACCTTTTATGACTTTGCTGTTGCCAATCTAGCCTAATGTGCACGTTGAGTCATCATTCTCTATCCTGCAAAGCATGATCAATAGTGTATTCTCATTTGATATGGTCACTTTTGCAACAGTGATGAGATTGGTAAGCCATTCTGGTTTATATCCATTGATCAGAAGTAGCTCTCAATATAGAAAAGGTTTGTAGAGTTTTGTGGGGCTATAAAGCTAGCGACCTACTTTTGTTTACCATGCATTAACAGCAGAAGCACTATAATCGGAATCTGCTCCTTCATAATCAGTGGCGGCTGGTAAAAGTTAATTGGTGAACATTAAGGACTGAACCAAACAATGGCAGTTGGTGTTCTTTGAAAGTGGTGGGGAATAAATAGCTGTCTTTAAAATGCACTGAGCAAGTGAGGGATAAATATTCTACTAAAGATTGGCATTTTAGAGAAAAATGTTTGCTTAAAATGTCAAGAAGTCAGTTTTTTTTTGTTTAAAAACTTTATTGGGATTTGAGTTTAATGAATACAATTTAATTCTTTAGTAGTGAAGCACCCAGTTTGTTAATCAACAACGATCGAAATATCATCTATAATGGCCCAGCTTTCATAGTAACAATGATTAGGTATCCCAACCCCCTTGGGAGCTGGTCCGTCATGTGTAGTATAGTGTGTGTGGCATCCCTTTAGTCTCCTCTACTAATTGCTATCGTCTGACGCCCGCTCATCAGGGTGAGGATCACATATATCACCCCGAAATCTGTTCCATTTTCCCCACACCCGCGTCCATTTTTGGGGGACAGCCACAGTGAACATACACTGATCTTTCTGTCACCATCGTATGGTCCATATCACAACACCATTGCTGGTGCATCTAGGACAACCCTGAACTCCAGTGTTGTGCTATATTTCGCTTGGCTAATGTCATTCCCAATGTCACCCAGTCGTGGTCTGCATGATTCAGATCTGTAGACTCCCAAATATTAAGTAAGCAGCGTTTTGGTTCGGTTGGGACCTCTACTTTGGTAACTTGTGACATTGTACGTAAGACGGCCTCCCAGTATCGAGTGATTATTGGGCAGTCCCTGATTGTATGCCAGAAGGTACCCTCAGTGCCGCATTGTAGATGGTATTGGCACCTCCCTCGGGGATGCCAGGGCTGCCTGCAAGTCGTCCTCATCTAGGTCACCTAAGTCTGTCTCCCATCTCTCCTTAAGGGCCATTTTCGGATCCTGTTGATTGTTTATTATCTTACGGTATGTGAGAGAGATGGCTTTGGAGGACCAGAACCCTCTTAATCTGGTCTCCCAACCTATTTACGTTCCATGATAGTATCATGAAAGGAGGGGGTGGCCCCTCAGGGTTCTGGGAAGGGCCGTCTGTGGTGTGTACTAGCTGGTTCGCGTGTGCCATGCGTCCATGTATCAGATTGGGGGTGTGGAACCCATTGTGCTGTCCATCCTAATGTGCTATTTAAACAATACGTAGGAGAGGGTCTGAGGGAAGTGTTTAATGACAAAACAGGCTAATACCCCCTGTAAGACTATCTAAATAACAACAAAGCCTGTGAGTCAATTGGTACTGAGGTATGGTGATTGACACTGGTGTAATTGCACAGGAGTGAATCCAACAACGGACTACCAACTGAGGTTGATTAAGTCCTATCAGCCCACCAGATGGCGGAGCCTCATCATGTAGGACTCCAACACCAAGGTAAGTGTGCAGTCGCCCAGATGTAATTTAGCGATGCATTACTAAACCATGGTTTGGTCACCACAGTTGTTAGACCAGAAGGTGAGGCTGATATGTGCAGTGCAAAAATATAAACTAAAGTGGTGTGTGTTAAAATGGCTATCAAGGCAAACAAGGACCTTTATTAACGTTTGCCTGGATGTCAGATTAAAAATAGTGAGAAAACAGTGTGAAAAAATCACTGTTTGACTTGCTTGGTAGAAAACTAAGTAAGATATAAGAGGGCCAACATGTTTCTGCCTTAGATGTGAAATGTCACTGGCATTCGTCAGGGCCGAATTAATATCTGCTACTGCAAGGCACTATGATATGTGCTCAACTAAAGAAATTAGACAACAATGTGAAAAAATTGAATACCGTCCTACCACATCTTCTCATTGTAGTTATGGTGATGCGATAGGTCTTTCCTGTGAAAGCATAAAAGGAAGAAAAAGAAAAAGAAAAAGAAGGAGAAGAACAATGTAGACATTGCATTTGGACATTGTTCCGAACATTCTGTATTGAATGATATACTGCGCAAACCAGTGAAAAACTCTCAAACCTCAGACTGGACCATCACTCATTGGTAATAGTCACATACATGGTGCATTGAAATACGTCACACAATTGTTAAGAAAGATATACAAAATAATTTTTTTTATAGCACTTACCCAGCTGTGTGTGGGAAGTGGACCTCACCTCACCCGGCAACTGCTCGGATGGATAAGGCACCGCTCTGAACATACAAAGACAATATCTATGAAGGATACATGTCTAGAGAATATTACCTCAGTATATTATTAAAACCCAAGTGCTTTCTCATCTGTTTGTCATATGTACCCCACCAGTGTCTAAGGTGGCCACATCTAACGACTATGGCATCTACCCTTCCAGTGCATTTAAGGGGATGTTTATCAATTGTACCAGAGCAACTCTATTTTTCCAGCTTAACTACTGAGTGATGATGTTCAGTTGCTCCTATTTGGAACTAGTGGGGAAATGTCCCCTTCCTATTTGCTGTACTAAAGACCATCTCAACAACAGGATAAAGTTGTTAATTAGTGTTGTTAGAGTTTAGTAAAAGGGAATCCTCCTGATCTTGTCTATTAACAGAGTGGAGGAATCACACCATAAATTACTTAGTCTATCCAGTTTAAATCCCATTTCCTGCTTACCTGTCCGTCGGTACCTTGAGGCTGAATCACGAGCCGAAGGGGAGGCACTGAACGGACGGTCTGGCGTCTATTTATAGCGCTATACCTATTGTGATTTGGCTCAGCTGTGTGGCAATGTGTATGTGCTGCAGATGCGCGATGCACAGCTCACTATTTCATCGTGCATGCGCACAGCACTGTGGTCAGCAAACGCGCTAATCCAAGGCCGAATCCGGCTGCTCGCGCGTACTACGCATGCGCGTTGATACAGCGCCTTTTAGATCAGTCTCGGCTAGGTAGCGATACAGCTGCCGTCCACTGCGCATGCGCGAGTATAAGTACGCTTGCTCGAGCGTACGCGCATGCGCGTTGAAACAACGATGTCTAGGACTGTCTCGGCAAGTGCCGAGACACTACCTATATGCAGCTAGCTCGAGCTTACAAGTTATAACCCCAATCCAATTATTATTTCTCAGTATGTAGGAAGGAAAAGGGGGCGCGGATGTGTAGCCAATAACACCGCGAATTGACAATGAGCTTATAAAGCGGAAGCCATATAGAAAGATGTTATTCAACTATGTGTTGAAAAGCCCCGATAGTAAATTGACTGTACCAGGGAGCGTAAATAAGCGCTAATATTGCCGAGAAACGGCGGTGGCTAAATGTACTCATTAGAAGTTGACAGAGTACCGGGCCCTCTTGCAAGAAGACCCTGACCCCTGCAAAGGACAAAAATTGTTAATGGGTTTGGGTTAATGATGAATAGATCATCTAGATGTCTGTTGTACAAGTCTAAGATAGATCAGTAGATTGTGTTTAACTTGAGAACCTGAACATGATTAATAGAGAGCCTGGTGTCATTAGCGCCACAGATGGGTAATGGTTGAGCGCACAGAACCCAGCTCGCTGTGACTACTAAGGAGCACTAAAGGCAAGTGGTCCAATCAGATAGATAACCAGGGAATGTTGTCATTTAAGCCTTGAATATCAGATTGTAATCTGTGAATCCACCGTTGCTCCTTCACAAAAAGAAAATGGGAGACATTCGTGATGTGTGGTGGGATGTATGGCTGTTCCAGCACTAACCAAAACATATCCTCAGGTCTGTGTTTTGCTTCCAGGAAGTGGTTGGTAAGTCCAGTAGATTGCTTCCTGCATCGGATAGTGCTTTTGTGTTCGCTAATGCGAGCTTTAATCATCCGCGTTGTGTGGCCCACATACTGTTTTTTGCATGGGCAGATGATCAAATAAATCAGTTTTTCCGAATTGCAGTTAGTGTGCTTTGTCAATTTCCAGGGTCTATTGGTTCCAATGTCTACTGTTAAGGTTTTGCGTGTCTGTGGACAGGCAGCACAGTTCCCGCACGGGTAATGGCCTTGAACAGGATTGCTGTTCCAGATGGTATTGATAGTTGGTCTTATCTCGGTGCGTGGTCTGGTATGCACCAGATTATCCCGAATAGATGGTCCTCTTCTGAATGCAAACAACGGGCGAGGTATTGTACCAGCTGCTGTATTCAGAATCTTCCAATGTTTGAGTATGGTTTTCTTCACCTGGTTGGAAGATGTGGTGAAAGTTTGGACCATAGTCATGTGGTCTCTTGTGGACTCTTGCCTCTTATGTTGCAGAAGTGCCTCACGATTGTTGTTAAAGGCTCGTTTCCGCGCACGGCGTATTAGATGATCCGGATAGTGCCGATCTTTCAGATTAAGTGCTAGGTCCTTCGCATGCTGATCGTAAAGGGTGTTCGATGAACAGTTCCTTCTCACCCTGAGAAATTGTCCTACAGGTAGATTCTCGCGAAGGGACTGTGGGTGAAAGCTCTGATAGGACAACAGCGAGTTCCGTGCCATTGGTTTCTTGAAGAGCTCACTCTGTAGGCCTCCTTCTGCCGGAAAGATCAGGAGATCCAAATACGCCAATTTATCATTACTGCACTCCATGGATAAAGGGGTTACTTGAACCACAGTAACCCCTTTATCCATCAGGTGGTACTGTGGAAACGTTATATCGACGATATTTTGGTAATTTGAAGAGGGACGTCAACGGAGGTTTCGTCCTTTCACACATGGTTAAACTCTAGGAATCAGTTCCTTAAGTTTACCATGGAGTGCAGTAATGATAAATTGGCGTATTTGGATCTCCTGATCTTTCCGGCAGAAGGAGGCCTACAGAGTGAGCTCTTCAAGAAACCAATGGCACGGGACTCGCTGTTGTCCTATCAGAGCTTTCACCCACAGTCCCTTCGCGAGAATCTACCTGTAGGACAATTTCTCAGGGTGAGAAGGAACTGTTCATCGAACACCCTTTACGATCAGCATGCGAAGGACCTAGCACCTAATCTGAAAGATCGGCACTATCCGGATCATCTAATACGCCGTGCGCGGAAACGAGCCTTTAACAACAATCGTGAGGCTCTTCTGCAACATAAGAGGCAAGAGTCCACAAGAGACCACATGACTATGGTCCAAACTTTCACCACATCTTCCAACCAGGTGAAGAAAACCATACTCAAACATTGGAAGATTCTGAATACAGCAGCTGGTACAATACCTCGCCCGTTGTTTGCATTCAGAAGAGGACCATCTATTCGGGATAATCTGGTGCATACCAGACCACGCACCGAGATAAGACCAACTATCAATACCATCTGGAACAGCAATCCTGTTCAAGGCCATTACCCGTGCGGGAACTGTGCTGCCTGTCCACAGACACGCAAAACCTTAACAGTAGACATTGGAACCAATAGACCCTGGAAATTGACAAAGCACACTAACTGCAATTCGGAAAAACTGATTTATTTGATCATCTGCCCATGCAAAAAACAGTATGTGGGCCACACAACGCGGATGATTAAAGCTCGCATTAGCGAACACAAAAGCACTATCCGATGCAGGAAGCAATCTACTGGACTTAACAACCACTTCCTGGAAGCAAAACACAGACCTGAGGATATGTTTTGGTTAGTGCTGGAACAGCCATACATCCCACCACACATCACGAATGTCTCCCATTTTCTTTTTGTGAAGGAGCAACGGTGGATTCACAGATTACAATCTGATATTCAAGGCTTAAATGACAACATTCCCTGGTTATCTATCTGATTGGACCACTTGCCTTTAGTGCTCCTTAGTAGTCACAGCGAGCTGGGTTCTGTGCGCTCAACCATTACCCATCTGTGGCGCTAATGACACCAGGCTCTCTATTAATTATGTTTAGGTTCTCAAGTTAAACACAATCTACTGATCTATCTTAGACTTGTACAACAGACATCTAGATGATCTATTCATCATTAACCCAAACCCATTAACAATTTTTGTCCTTTGCAGGGGTCAGGGTCTTCTTGCAAGACGGCCCGGGACTCTGTCAACTTCTAATGAGTACATTTAGCCACCGCCGTTTCTCGGCAATATTAGCGCTTATTTACGCTCCCTGGTACAGTCTATTTACTATCGGGGCTTTTCAACACATAGTTGAATAACATCTTTCTATATGGCTTCCGCTTTATAAGCTCATTGTCAATTCGCGGTGTTATTGGCTACACATCCGCGCCCCCTTTTCCTTCCTACATACTGAGAAATAATAATTGGATTGGGGTTATAACTTGTAAGCTCGAGCTAGCTGCATATAGGTAGTGTCTCGGCACTTGCCGAGACAGTCCTAGACATCGTTGTTTCAACGCGCATGCGCGTACGCTCGAGCGAGCGTACTTATACTCGCGCATGCGCAGTGGACGGCAGCTGTATCGCTACCTAGCCGAGACTGATCTAAAAGGCGCTGTATCAACGCGCATGCGTAGTACGCGCGAGCAGCCGGATTCGGCCTTGGATTAGCGCGTTTGCTGACCACAGTGCTGTGCGCATGCACGATGAAATAGTGAGCTGTGCATCGCGCATCTGCAGCACATACACATTGCCACACAGCTGAGCCAAATCACAATAGGTATAGCGCTATAAATAGACGCCAGACCGTCCGTTCGGTGCCTCCCCTTCGGCTCGTGATTCAGCCTCAAGGTACCGACGGACAGGTAAGCAGGAAATGGGATTTAAACTGGATAGACTAAGTAATTTATGGTGTGATTCCTCCACTCTGTTAATAGACAAGATCAGGAGGATTCCCTTTTACTAAACTCTAACAACACTAATTAACAACTTTATCCTGTTGTTGAGATGGTCTTTAGTACAGCAAATAGGAAGGGGACATTTCCCCACTAGTTCCAAATAGGAGCAACTGAACATCATCACTCAGTAGTTAAGCTGGAAAAATAGAGTTGCTCTGGTACAATTGATAAACATCCCCTTAAATGCACTGGAAGGGTAGATGCCATAGTCGTTAGATGTGGCCACCTTAGACACTGGTGGGGTACATATGACAAACAGATGAGAAAGCACTTGGGTTTTAATAATATACTGAGGTAATATTCTCTAGACATGTATCCTTCATAGATATTGTCTTTGTATGTTCAGAGCGGTGCCTTATCCGTCCGAGCAGTTGCCGGGTGAGGTGAGGTCCACTTCCCACACACAGCTGGGTAAGTGCTATAAAAATTTTTTATTTTGTATATCTTTCTTACAATTGTGTGACGTATTTCAATGCACCATGTATGTGACTATTACCAATGAGTGATGGTCCAGTCTGAGGTTTGAGAGTTTTTCACTGGTTTGCGCAGTATATCATTCAATACAGAATGTTCGGAACAATGTCCAAATGCAATGTCTACATTGTTCTTCTCCTTCTTTTTCTTTTTCTTCCTTTTATGCTTTCACAGGAAAGACCTATCGCATCAACATAACTACAATGAGAAGATGTGGTAGGACGGTATTCAATTTTTTCACATTGTTGTCTAATTTCTTTAGTTGAGCACATATCATAGTGCCTTGCAGTAGCAGATATTAATTCGGCCCTGACGAATGCCAGTGACATTTCACATCTAAGGCAGAAACATGTTGGCCCTCTTATATCTTACTTAGTTTTCTACCAAGCAAGTCAAACAGTGATTTTTTCACACTGTTTTCTCACTATTTTTAATCTGACGTCCAGGCAAACGTTAATAAAGGTCCTTGTTTGCCTTGATAGCCATTTTAACACACACCACTTTAGTTTATATTTTTGCACTGCACATATCAGCCTCACCTTCTGGTCTAACAACTGTGGTGACCAAACCATGGTTTAGTAATGCATCGCTAAATTACATCTGGGCGACTGCACACTTACCTTGGTGTTGGAGTCCTACATGATGAGGCTCCGCCATCTGGTGGGCTGATAGGACTTAATCAACCTCAGTTGGTAGTCCGTTGTTGGATTCACTCCTGTGCAATTACACCAGTGTCAATCACCATACCTCAGTACCAATTGACTCACAGGCTTTGTTGTTATTTAGACATCCTAATGTGCTGCCATAAATGCCATCTAATAAACTGAACAAGAAAATAACTTAGAAACAAGAACTGTCCCACTCTTCCCTCCCTGCCTGGCGGTCCCCCAACCACCCGCCTCCCCAACTGAGCAGAGTGCTTTGTCCCCAGAACTAGTACTTGCGTGGGGGGGTGAGTCTGTCAAAGACCGTCGGAGGCCCATTTGAAAAATGTGTACCACATAGGCCTCAGTCGTATCAGGGAGTATAGAGACCTCCCGCGGAAATGTGGTCATCTCGACATCTGATATGCTTGTGTATAGCGCAGGTGATCGGAAGTCAGTGCGCCTTCAAGGCGGGCAAGCTGTAGATGAATTTATAAGATGAAAGAGTCAAGTGGAAGGTTGGAAGCAAATCATTCCCCTTTGGTACTGGATCTTGACCTTTGCAACTCCTCCTGGCGTCGGTGTTGCTGCTGGGTCCTTGGTTTCCCGGGCTTCGTCGCTAGGCGCCATTCGTCTAGCCAGTCTCGGGTGTCTTCTGGTGTGGCAAAGAACCATGTTTTCCTTCTGCCTCTACTCGCAATTTCACCGGGAAGAGCATCGAGTACTTAATTTCTCGGAGCAATAGCTCTTTTTTAACTTCCAGAAAGCTGCAGCGCTGTTTAGTCACAGCTGTTGTGTAATCTGGATACAGCGTAATCACCTGATTCGCTATGCAGATTGGTGGGGCTATCCTTGCCGCCTGCAGAATAGCATCTCGATCACAGAAGTTGAAGATTTGTACTAGAATAGGTCTGGGGGGTGCCCCTGGTTTGGGCCTTCCCCCCGGTACACGTTGTGATTTTTCCACAGAGAAGAAACTTTATAGTCCTCGCAGTTGTAGTTGGGGTCCTCAACAAAGAGGTCCAAGGCAGATCCGCCCACATTTTCTGGTACGCCAACTATGCAAATGTTATTGCGCTATGAGCGGCCTTCTTGATCGTCCAGTTTTGCAAGGAGCCGGTTATTGTCGGTCTTTAGCTGGTGGCGTACCTAGCACTGCAGCGAGGCCGTGTCTGTGGATAGTACCTTCATCGTGGATTCAACCTCCGTCAGTCTGTCAGATAATTACGAAAAATCCGCCCATAACAAAGACATATCTGTTGAAATCGTACCTATAGATAACTGGACTTGTTGGAGGGCAGCCATGATGTCTACTAGTGTAACCGCCTCTGGGGCCCGTAGCGTGAAAGTCTCAATCCGGGCTGGGTTTAATTGCTGCTTATCCGTCTGATCCTTGGTGTACGCAAATTTCTCCAGCTTGCCAGCAGGTACAGCATGTGGACCACGGCCGCAATCTTGTCCCACCTAGCCGTGTCCCTCTGGTTGCCAGGGGGTTAGGGGAGGGCAATAGTCGATGCTGCCTGCCGCTGTAAGTGTCACACCGCGTGGCCTTTCGGGTTTCCTGCCCTTACAGTCCCCTTGCAATGCTGGCCGAAGGAGGTGGTGTTGTGGTGTTCAATATGCCTGCTTTAATGGTAATGCTTGAAGGCCCCTGGTACAGAGGCCTGTTTCACCTCCCGGCGACCAATGCCATCTCAATGCCTCCGGAGCTCTATGTAAACCAGGGTCAGAGACTCTCAGAAAGGTTCTGATAGGGAATCTGCGGCTTGGGTGTGGCGGTGAGCAGGACTGTGCTGGAGCTTCAAGGCCGCAGGCGGCAACCAACCCCCCTGGGCACTGGGGAATGGACACTTAAATATGGCGACGCAGTGTTTAGTTGGGGGGGGGCATTCCGGGCCTCTCAGAGCGTCTCCTGCACTCTCCACCCAACACTATGGTGCATGGGCCCAATCAGTACTGTCGTAGTATGGTTAGGGGAGCCATGCGTGGTATTTCAGCAGGTCGCAATAAGGCCGCTCCCGTCAGGAGCCGCCCCCGCAGCTGAATCTACCCCCTCGTCTTCGCTCCGGAAAGCGCTCCCACGCCAGCAGGCTCCCCCGAGAATCAAAGCAATGCAGGCTTTGCCTAGCTCACCATCCACATCATTTCAGCACTCCGTAGTGTTCTGTTTCACCTACGAGGCTGTGAAGCAGGGCAGTGGTCCAACTCGGGTCATCACAGCTATCAGGTGCTATCACTCTGTTTGCGGTCACGGGGAACAAGGAGCACTTGAGGTCCTGACTTAAGCAGGGCTGGAAGGCCCTCCTACGCCACTGAAGATTTCTCGGAGACCGGTCTGTCCCCGTTGTCCCGGAGGGGTGCGATCTGCGCCGCCAGCTTTCGGAGGTAGGTGCTTCTTGTCTCAGCCATATGCAGGCAGGATTAATGTTCGGATTGATAATAGAGGCTTTCCCGATCTCGGAGCTCACTCAGGCTGCGTCCATCTTGCTCGGCAGCAAGCCACCCCCCCAAGAACTCAGTTTTTAATAAGAAATCCCGAAGCTATCCTTGATATGTCTAACAAGCAGCAAGACCTTGAACATAGAAAACTGTATGTAGTACAGGAACAGCAATGTCAAACAAAATTATTAATAAGAAATAAGCATATTATATATTCCCACAAAAAAAGTAGATGTACAAACTAGTTCACAAAATCACAGGGAGCCTGATTCACAAAGGT
Source organism: Lissotriton vulgaris (assembly GCF_964263255.1). Classification (NCBI taxonomy): domain Eukaryota; kingdom Metazoa; phylum Chordata; class Amphibia; order Caudata; family Salamandridae; genus Lissotriton; species Lissotriton vulgaris. The sequence goes on from NC_141693.1 coordinate 987,371,067, forward strand.
AAACTTACACTTTTGTTTAAGTTTAATATTTTTTATGGTAGCCACAATCTATGAGTTTAATTTTACTAACAGTAATTTTACGACTGCAGAGACTTCATACGCAAAAAGATAGGACAGGCCTATCTTTTCTAGTGCTGGAGTTCCTGTCAGCAGCAGGGCTCTCCGCAGTTGTGAAGTAAAATTAAACTCATAGTTTGTTAATACCACAAAACAAAACCTACACAAAAAGGTACGTTTATCTTTGCAAATTAGGCTCAGGGTTTATAGTCACAAAATTGTGTTTTAAGTTTTTTTTTTGTTTTGAAATTTTCTGGATTGTTTTTCCAACAATCAATTTCGGTACATGCGACCAACCAGCCTGGTACAGACCATACAAAAATGAGCAATTAGTCATAGTTACATTTTAAAGCATATATCCTGGAACAATTGTCCCCATGTCTTCCTCCTCCCAAATATCTGACAGGATACATAAATTACATTCTCATGCACATATGCTATATCAAAGCAATTACAGAGGGTACAATGTTATACATTCATGACTTCAAGGAAACCAACAGCGCTGCCTCCTGCTCAATCAACACACCAAATACAGCCTCCCTCGCCCACTGACGCGGCCCATGATTAGGGCATATACAGACAGCAGATTTACTCTGAGCTCTGTGGACTCCCCACCATTAGGTCTTCAACTTCTGATTCTTCCCTAGTATTCCAAGCAATGAACGCCCCCCAAATATCCCGTGGTCTAGAGGAGGGTGGCAGTAATTCCCAGAAAGTAGTTAGTTGTGCGTGCCCATATGCATCATCCCTAATCCAATCCCCAATAGACGGCACTCGTTTTCTACCCCAGTGGACTGCGACCTGACATTTTGAAAACAAGAAGAGCATGGAGCTTGTGCAGTTTGGGCGGAGTGTCCCGTACATATCCCAATGTGCCGAGATTGGGGGACGGCTCTAGTGACACCCCCAATATACCGTTTATGGACTCTAACACCTTCGCCCAGAAGTCCGCAAGTCTGGGACAGTGACACGCCACGTGCAGAAACGTGGCTGGGGCAACGCCACATGCAGAAACGTGGCAGGGGCATAGCCACATCTCCAGCAGTTGCTGTCATCACGGAGACCCATCTGATGCAGAGTGACCGGCATTCTATAATATCTATGCAGATACTTGAAGTGAATCAACCTGAGTTTATAATTTGGAGAAAGCTCCAAGAGTTGCCTGCAGCAGTAGTCCCACTACGAGTCAGTCAGCTGTGAATCAAGCTCTTCATTCCAGTGTCGTAAAGAGGGTGGTATGAGTATCGGGGCAGTGTCCTGCATGCAAGTATATAGATGTGTGAGCAGCTTGCTTGGGGACGGGCACTTTAGCACTTTTTCTAGCGCATGTAGAGTCGGCTGCGCTTTCGGGAAATCCTCCCCAAGGGAGCAACACGCCGTGTGAATTCTATGATACAAGAAAATTTCAGTAAATGCCACCTCCTGTCCCTCAGATGGCTCAGGAGGGAGTCTGAATTGGTCATCAAGAACGTTTTAAGCTTCATTTTCTGGGCAAGGGACTTACCCATAGTATCTTGTCTGCAGGGCATCATTGAATTCTGTGCTAGAGGAATGGAGGGAGCGAATAATAGCGGGACACCCGCCCTCTTACGCAGCTCATCCCATGCCCAGCACAAGGTCCCAGCTGAGTCTATATCGCCCCGGGGTCGATGTGGATTCTGATATAGGGCGACCTTCAATGGGATTGGGGCCATAGCATCAGTCTCGACCGCATCATGCAGTTGGTACGGGGTCGGATGCACCCAATAATGCAAAAATTGTGCCTGAGCACACAATGCATATAAACGCATATCCGGGGCTCCCAATCTCCCCTGTCGCAGAGGGAGAGTCAACAAATCCCACGAAGCTCTGACTTGTTTTCCGTCCCATGCTAGCGTGATTAGGTGAGACCTCAAAGTGTCAAAAATATGTTTAGTGAGGGGGACTGGAATTTTTACAAAAAGATACAGGAACTTTGGCAGAATAACCATCTTAGCCAACGATATCCTACCGGCCAGTGATAGCGGCAACTTAGCCCATACCAATATTTTAACTTCCAACCATGTCATTGTTCTATCATAATTAAGCTGCCACACTTCCTGCGTGTCCTGGCTGATCCATATCCCCAAATATTTGACTTCATCAGCTTCCCAGCGCAAAGGGAATTCTGACGCCACAGGGAGAGTGCTATTAGTCAGCGGAAAGACCACAGATTTGGTCCAGTTTATAAAGACACCCCAAAGCCCACCAAACCGGATAAACTCTCTCAGCAATGGATCTAAATTCTCCTCTGGGTTCATTATGTAAAGCGTGACATCATCCGCATATAACGAGATAAGCAAACTACGAGAGCTGAAACCTATGCCACGTGCGGTATGATGTTGTCTGACCCGGAAATCTAGGTGCTCCATGGCAATAGCAAAAAGTAGAGGGAACAGCGGACATCCCTGCCTGGTGCCACGAGAAATAGGGAATGGATCGGTCATTAGGCCATTCACCTGCACGCGCGCCGTAGGCGTGGAGTACAGCTGTTTGATGCGGCTCAAAAAGAGCGGACTGAACCCCATACGTCCTAGAATGGAGAAGAGGTAAGACCATTTGAGCGTATCGAACGCTTTTGTTGCGTCTAAGAAGACCACTGCAGCCTTCTCACTAGGATGTAAATAATGTAGCACCGAAAAAATGGTCCCTAAATTATGAGACGTGGATCTGCCTGGAATAAATCCGGATTGATCCGGCAGTGCAATCATGGTGAGGAGCGGTTGTAATCGATTAGCAATCAGCTTCATCAATACTTTGATGTTCACATTTATCATGGACAAGGGGCGATAGGACTCCAGTTCCTCCTCAGGCTTCCCAGGTTTAAGGAGTGTTAAAATCGTTGCCTCCCTCATGGTCTGTGGTAGCACCCCTTCTTCCAATGCTTCTTCAAAGATAGTCAGGAGCCTAGGCGCCAATTCTTCAGCATACGCACTATAAAAGGCAGTAGTGAGGCCATCAGGGCCTGGAGCCTTCCCTAGGGGTAAGCTTTTAATAACTTGAACCACATCCTCCACCGTAAAAGGGAGGTCCATGTATACCCTGTGGGTATCGTTGAACACAACTAGCGATATTGTGTCAAGGAATGCTTTAAGTTCGTCAGTACCAGTCCCCTGTGTAGTCGCATACAACTTGGAATAGAAAGCAAAAGAATCGCCAGAAACTCCCTCATGACCTCGAACCATGTCTCCTTGTGCGCCGCGCACTTCATGTGCAAAGGATGCCGATCTAGGTGGTCAGTGTGCGTCCCGGCCTGTCCCCCTCGCCGTATCTATGAGCCTCCGCATACTTGCCCAAGAATTTTGCTTTGCGCTGTGCACGTTCCGCATAGTCTAACATCAACAGTTTTAGTGTTTGCGCGGTATGGGATCATTTGCAGAGTAAAATGTACCCTCCAGTTCTTTAATATTAACTTCTAAAGAGACCAGCATACCTCGAATCGCCTTTAATACTCCCGCCTGTCGTGCAATGCATTGGCCCCTGATCACCACCTTAAAGGCCTCCCAAAGCAAGGCTTCAGTAGCAACAGAGCCCTCATTCTTCGCAAAGTAATCTACTATATCCCCTTTATCTCCTCCTTAAAGGCCTCATTCAGCAATCCGTTTGGCAGGAGTCTCCAGGTGAACGCACGGGGCAGGGATCCCGGGATCAACAACTGTAGCCTACATGGTGCATGGTCGGAAAGTGTGCGGGGCAGATGCGAAATATCTGCAGTCCAGGCTGCGGCATCCCTAGTAATTAACCAAAAGTCTAAACGGACCATGCACTGTGATGGTCTGATATGCATGTGCCTTCCTGTGTCAATGGGTGTCTATTTCAGCAGATGTCGACCAGGTTCCCCTCTGCAACAATGGACTAGTCACCCCCCTCCTATCCATGGCATCATTAAGAATAGCATTGTAATCTCCACTCAACAGTACAGTGTCACAGCCTGTCATCTTAATCCGAGCCCAGACGTCGTAGAAGAAATTAGGGGAATCTGTATTAGGGACATAAATGGCAGCGATCACCAGGGGCATGCCCTCCAGCACCCCACAAACTATTACATATCGGCCCTCCGAGTCTCCGTGCACCTCCCCCTCCGGCCAGTTCAACCCCTGCCTGATCAGAATAGTCACCCCTCTAGCATAATTAGAATATATGGATGAGTATACACACCCCCATCTGAGGTTGCACAACCTCGGAGATGGTACAATATTTAGGTGCGTCTCTTATTTATTTATTTAAGAAGTTTTATATAGTGCTGGTTCCACCCGGGGGTATCAGAGCACTTTACATTTACATGTTTAGATTCACAGAGCAATTGAATAAAAAAGAAGCAATTATACATGGTGGACTAAAAGAATGAATAGAGCAATACAGACAATGATATTATAAAGGTGCATAAGGGTAGGTTCAGTGGTCATAGCGCAGGGGGGATTAAGTCTGTACGAAGAGAGGAAAAGGAAAAGTTTGGGTTGAAAAAGAGGGAAGTAGGGTGGAGGGGGGTCAGGATGGGGGAGTGTGAGGAGCGAGGGAGGAAGCGAAGAGCGAGGGGGGAAAGCGAAGAAGATAAAGGGATGAGGGGGTGCGTAGAACAGGAATGATAGGAGAAGGATTTATGTACCCCAGTATTTTTTGAGCAGGTGAATTTTAAAGCCTTTTTTTAAACTGACATAGGAAGGGGTACATCGTAGATCCTTGGGGAGGAACATAGAGTTGTGGGCTCCCATACTCACGAGGGTCTTGAATGAGGCAGTTATGGCAGGACTGCCTCGTTCCTAGTCAACAGCAATTATTGTTCCAATTTACAAAAAAGGGAACCGGGATGACCCACAATGTTATCGCCCTATATCCTTAATCGACGTGACGGCCAAGGTGCTGGGCCGTGCTATCCTAAATCGTCTACAGGAATGGGCGGATTATAACCAAATCCTCACAGACATCCAATATGGGTTCAGGGAGGGCAGATCCACCACTGACCAATGCCTGAATCTATACCTTTTGACAGCTAAGTATACTATTGCCAGTAAGGGGGCTATATACATGGGGTTTATAGACCTCTCTGCAGCCTTCGACCGTGTAAACAGAGAAAAACTATGGGCACGGATGACAAACAGTGGAACAGAGTGGAACAAAAGCTAGTTGACCTCCTGAAGACCATACACTGGAACACCTCTGCAACGGTCCGATACAATCAAGAGGGAAGCAAGACGGAACAATTTTCATGCACGAGTGGCGTGAGGCAGGGCTGTATTTTAGCTCCATTTTTGTTTTCTGTATATATTAACAATCTGGCCAAAGAACTATCCAAACTATGCGTGGATTCCCCCCAAATAGGACATTGAGTGGTGCCCGTATTGCTCCATGCGGACGACGCGGTGCTGCTAGCTAGAACACCGTTGGGGCTCCAGAAGCTGATTGATGGATTCATCAATTTCATGGCTAAACTCGATCTATCAGCCAACTTGGAAAAATCTGACGTCATGATAGCGGGAGGCAGAGCAAAAAGGAATTTTACATATAAGATTGAGTCACACAAAATTGGCCAGGTCAAGACCTTCTCGTATCTAGGCGTGTTGTTTGATGAACAATTAAATTTTAAACCTCTGATGGAAAAACATGCACCGAAACTGGTGGCGTCATCAGGGGCCATATGGGCTATTGGAGAAGACTTGGCAGATGGTCCCCGCAGCAAGTGTTAAATTTGTATAGATCAATTTGTTGCGCCAAAGTAGCCTATGGATCAGAAGTGTGGGGTTTCACAAACAATCATTTGAAGCAGATCCAGGTGGAGGAAAATAAGTTTCTCAAAAGAATCTTGAAAGTGCCACAGAGTACTCCATTCTATATCACACATGAAGAACTGGGGGAGCCCTACATTGAGGACCGAATTAAAATCAGGCCACTCTTGACCTGGATCAAAATCTGGACTAACCCAGAAGCGGATCTCACCAGGCAAATTCTCAAAGACTGCCTGAACCGCGACAGAGGGGGCCACATTCCATGGATAAAATATGTAAAAGATTCTTTGGAGGCAATTGGATGCAAAAATGTTTACACTGCACCGGAATCTTTAAATATTCAGAATAAAACAATGGTCAAAAACTTTTTTCCGAATGGACACTGAAGAACAGGGCAGATGTTGAAAAGTGTAAACCTACAGTGCTGTCCTATTGCTCATTGAAAAAGACATATGGAATGGAACCATACCTCGCCGTGATGTACAATGCACAGGATAGATTTTACATGACTCGTTTTAGACTTAACATGTTACACCATCTACTCTCTGTCCCCTCTGGATTTACCTTATCATTGGAGGCGAAGGGTACCTGCAGCTGCAACGGTAGGTCTCCGCAGGATACCCTTCACTTTGTATTGCTATGCCCCTTTTACTCTGTTCCCAGACGCAAATTTTTAGTGGGGATCCTGAAAGAAGCTAAATTTGGACAAGCAAAAGCAGCCCTAAAGTTTCTGCAGGAAGCCCCAGATGCTCATACATTGTTTTGCACAGTAAGTTTCATTAAGGTGGCAATGAGGTTAAGGAACACAAGAGAATGAACCGATTGCATTGCCCCATAAACAGAGACTTATTTCGGAACCCCCCCTTTTGAACGTAATGTTTTTTAGTCTTTTTAACCTTTTTAATGTGTTTTTAAAGATTTTTAGAAAATATGTAATTGTCTATGTACTTTTATGGTGTCTTTCTAAGTGCGGAATAAAGATTTGAAAAAAAAAATTCAATAGGATGAAGGATATTACCGTATGGATCAAGCTGACTCCTCCTCACCAATACCACCACTGGCTCACACCAGCAGAGCCCAGCAGGCTCCTAGGCAAGAAGCCATGCACGCACAGACGCAAACACAAAAAAGCACGCATAGACGAAGCACAAAAACACACGCACATACAATATCAGCAGATTAGAGGCAATCTGTAGAAAAAAAATATGCCCTTCTTTCCCCTTCTAACACATTGAAAATTCCTCAGTTTGCTATCCATGCTGCAAATTACTAGAGAAATAGCTCATTTCCACATCTAGTGGGCTAAGGACACTGAACGCATCTTTTCTACCATGCCGCCATCACAAGAGACCGCAATAGGACGAAAGATGGCAACATATGGCTTCAGTAATGGATTTATTGCATGCGCAGGCAGAAAGCTCTAGTGGCAAACAGAAATTTTGCCTGTGTGGTTCTGAAAAATCTTTTGTATCAGAGAAGTTTACATGTTTTAGTTCAGAATAAATATAAAGGGGAAATGTGTTCTCCTACAGTTAGGTGAGAAAGGCATCTGTCATCTGTTTCACAGACGAACAATGGAGGATGCCCTACTCCATGACCGGGAGATCTTTTGACCACCTCTCATTGGTGTTTCACTCAGTATAGATTTCTGCACAGGATGTACCGCACAACTGCAGTATAGACTGATTTATCCCGGATACCACGTAGAACTCTGGCAAAGGTTCTTCTTGATTTAGTGACTTGCATCTTACCCAGTATTGCCCTGTGTTACCTTTGAGTCTGATATGATGGTCACAATCCCGTATAAAGAGTTGACACTTCACCTCCTCCCTCTGCTAGGCGCCTGCCTGGTGTGGTTTAAGTTCATGCATCAGTAAACAGGTTGTCTTCACTTGTGCCTCAAGGAGCGCTGATTCATGGGGCCCACCTGTAGTCCTGATCCTTGGTTTGAAAATGTATTAATACATTGAAATGATGTTTCAGTGAGCTTTAAAGGTCTTTTCCGCTCATTTCTTGCTGCTTGAAGTATGTAAACTCCAGCAGACGTTAACACATTGTGTTCCAAAAGATCGTAGGCTTTGCAATACTGTTTTGTTCTCTTTATTCCTTATCTACTGAGCTGCATGGTGGTACTATGGTATAAATTCATTTTTGGTTTCCGTATTGCTCTGTTGGATTGATTCTCTGCAGACGTCCATGTGTTTTTTGTTTATCATTTCAATGCCATCTTTCAAAATATATAAAACGATAGAAATAAAGAAATAGGAGAGACCAACACTGTGTTGCAGAATTCCAATAAAAGTAGGAAATGTAGAGCAAATGGCATTACCTGGACATTCATAGAAAGAATAAGGGTACAGGCTTCATAAACATTTACAACAACATGGTTTTCACATAAATCTCTTTGCATAAAGCAGTCAAGATATGAGTACATTACACAACTTTACTCGTGAAGTATTATTGTTGTATTTTTCTGACTTAATGCACATGAAGTTACTTTCGTCTGTTTTCTAAATCTTACATTTGGGAGATTCAGTTATTTAATGTACTGAAATAATCATTTAAAAACATGACACCTACTGCTATATAAATGCTCGAACTAGGTACAGATTGGTAAATATGGTGCCCGGATAAGTTTGGAAAACCTCATTCGCAAACTTTGCGAATGTCCAATATCGTAAAATTTTTAGGGTAGTTACTTGCCTGCATTGAATTTTCCCTGCCACTTCTCAGGTACACCGCTGGCTACTCCCATTGCCCAATTCTAACCAAAATGCACATTACGGATTATGTACAATAAAAATGACAGATTTTTCTAGGCATAAGTAACACATATCTGGAAATAGATTTGGGAATCCTCACCATTGTTGTAAAAAGTTGAGGCAAGACCAGTGAGTGCTTTGCATGGCCTTGTGGCGGTGTAGTATATCACTAATGGGGAAACACTAACGCGCTTTAAGAAATAATGTGTACGAGAACTTGAGAACCTCCTTACCTGAAGTCCCTTGGAGAGGTTGGCCAGCACAATATTGATGGGCACAAGTAGTACCATCACTGCTAGTCCGGCCAGGACAGAAGGCCCTAGCTCTAACCACAGGAAAACTACAGAAAGCGCAATCTGCATGGGTGAGGACCAGAGGAGATGAATGAAGTTTGTCAGGTCCATAAAGCGTTGTGCGTCAGCAGACATCAGGTTCACCGTTTCCCCCACGGTGGACTCTTTCCGGGTGGAGTTGGAAACAGTCAGAGCCTACAAAAAAGGCAGCATAAATATAAATGGGAATTGAAGCAAGACATTAGGAAAATAAATCCAATTATTAGTGAATGATTTCAATAATAATAGAGACTTGTGAAATCAACTGATCATTCTACTGGTTCCTTTACTTTGCACGGTAGGATGCTGTTAGGGAAATGATCACATCAGTTGCGTTAGTGACCACAGATGACTCCTAATTTTCATATAACATATTTTAAAATATTTTAAGAATGCTAAGATGATAGTGTTATACTTATTAATGTTAGTAAGATATTAATTAATCAACAGCCCTTTATTTCGAGATGTTCCATACAACCATCACATCCAATTAAAAAATGAAATATATAAGAAGTGTGAAACCATATTGTTCAAAATCAAAAATATAAATACATATTACCCGTTTTCATGTTCCTTAAATTCCAGAGTTCCATGAACAGCACAATGCCAAATGTTCTCAAACCAGTCGACATCAGCTTTGTAAGCATGTCATATGATGGCTAGATCAAGCATTAAAAACCTCATCATTTCAATGCCAGGTACCATTTAAATTGCCAAATATTTGATCGTAGTCTCCGAAAAAGCAACAGGGATAGAGAAATAGGAAAGACCAAGGGCATCCAGAATACAGACAAATAAAGCTGCCTGACATTTTATTACCAAGCGGATCAGATCACATGTGTCAACCATGGTTTGCTCAATCCGGTATTGACAGGGCAGAAAAGTAACAGTGGAAGTACAGTTTCTTTTAAGTCCAAAAGCAGCAAAGGCCAGAAAGTGGAAATTTCTTGCCCTAGTTCTTAGTTAACAAAGCAAGATGTAAGATTTAATGGCAACATACAATATACGAAGGATGTGCCTTCACAGATCCCATCCAAACAAAGTATTCTTCAGAGCTCAATTCTCTGCATACCATCTCAAGTTGATGAGAGGGTGGAGCCAACTGCATACTGAAATGGCAGTGTTTTTTCCAGATCACCAACAGGAGCCTTCTTTGGGGCTTCACTAAGCCACTGAGACTTTGAATGACGTCTGCATCGTGAGTGGGTTCTGCTTCAGCACAGCACCAGGTGATGGACTCCCTGACTTTGCATGAAGGCCGACTGATAATTAGGGACATAGCAGACAGTCATGCTGAGGGTACCTCGAAACAAGACCGTCTTGTCTCTCAGGCAGTAAATTTGATTATATGAAGTGCTGAGACAACTTTTCTGGGACATCTACATTTCACTAAAAGAGCACAAGAAAAGAAGCACAAAGGATAAACATGCCACCTAAAGAATATATGGCAGTTCAGAGGGAACGGCAGAAATCAATCCAACTATCAAAGTGTAATTGGCCTCCATGGGGGGGATAGTTGAGAAATGTATGCACAAGGGACCTAGAATCAAAGGCTGGCATGCTGATGCTAAAGTTTCTAGACGAAGAGAACTGATAAACAAAGCAGCAGTCTGGAAACCAGGTCTCTGCATGGCTGAGGAAATAGAACATCTGTTCCCATACCTGAATAGGATGATGGCACTGAAGAGGAAGGAACTGCAGCTAAATATACAAAATATTATTCGGATTTGAGGCCTTTTTGTAGTTTTCAACAAAATGTAGGGTAGAAGAGAAGACATACAATTTCATGGCAATCTAAGACAGATCGAAAATCCTTAAGTCACAAAGTTATACAAGTGATGAGGCAGTCAGAGATGGGCAGAATAGCGAGTCTTGGACTGCTATGAGTTTTTAAAGAGTGAGTCTTTAAGCTCTACCTCTCCCTCACTACTGTTTTTTAATAGCCAATGTGAAGTGTCGCTGAGTAGTGTGGAAGTGATGTTTCACAGAGAATGATTTGATGTTAAGTGTGTGAGATGTGAGGATTTAACAAAAAGTGTGCGAGGAGTCAAATGTGCCAGGTGTTTTTATTTTACTTGAATGAGGCTGTGAGCAATGTTATGTGACGCATAATGCCAGAAATAAAAAGTATTCAACACTTTTATGAAGTAATTTAAGGGCGCTTTTGACCATCCTTGCTTAGCAATTCACGTCCTGCTTAACAATAGTGTTTTTATGTGATCTGGACAAGAAATCTTTTGTAATACTAAGCTGAAGACTTGATTGCTTCAAATTTTTCTGGAGATTTTATTTTTGTTTTTCTTTTTTAGAGTTTTATATAGCACAAACTAGACCCCAGACATCAGGTATCAGAGAGCTTTACATGAGCACCAGTTTTGTTACAGATAAACACATTAATATTTGTTCGGCATGGGGAGATTAAGTAATTTGCCCAGAATCAAAGGATGATGAGCGTCCTTGCCGAGACTCGAACCCGGCTCCCCAGGTCCGAGGTCGACAGCTCTAGCCATAAGGCAAAATCCTCTCCCCTAGTGATAACTTGGAGTAATTGAACATAAGACAAGCAGTGAAATGCCGGATGCCATTATTAAGTCGGTCCAAGATGTTTGATACACCATCTCTCATATTTTGAAATCTGAATTCTCTTTCCTGTCTTCCTATTATTTTCGGAAGCACAAGTTGATGGTTGAAGTAGTGATACTCACTTCTGGACTGCTTCATCTTTTACACTCGCCCGCCTCGATCTGGGTCACCTCAGTGTCATGCCACATCCTTTTTCCTGACATGCAGCGTAGCACTTTGCCCATAGAAATAGTATTGAACGTATTGTTCCTGTCTGACTCATTTTGCACAAGCATGGGCAATGCTTCCATGGTAAAGAGGGAGACACTGCCGGGCAGGTAAGGCATTGTCAGTCTTATTAGCATGTGAATAAAAGTGCAAAGAAAGGAAATGGGCCAATTCACAGCTTACAAATCACTGACAGGAGTAGGAAGAACGGCTCGGTGGTAATGATGGAGGTGGTGAGCTACCACCAACTATACCCCCAAAACATCAATACAGGTGCAGCTAGTTTCCCCTGCTTTCACTAGTGCAGTGCTATAAGTAGCAATATTGTCATCCGTAACACCTTCTATGATGTTTGTGCTTTCACTGGATCAATCCTAAGAAAACACCATTAAAATCTAAAGTATACACTACAAATCAGAAAACAAATATCCACAATTTGCAGTCTCATTTGCAAAACAATATAAAGAGGAGTTATTGAAAATTGAACAACCGAGCACAGCACAAAAAAGTTCCAACCGGCTAACATAAGCCAGTAATGTGTTTAATTCCAAACTCTGCAATAGATGAAATAATCAAATTAGAGTAATCTTGATAATAAGTGGATCAGTTACCAAATGTCAAGCTCTAAGTGATAGCGGACATCAGTCGAAATCCGAAGCGCCTTAATTTCCAGCTCTCGTCCTAACACTTAGAGGCTTGACATTTTGGCTTCTGACTCGTTTACCACAACGACTTTTCCAGTTCACCCGTTTTCACTTTAACGACCTCTTGGGTTTTATGTGACTTTCAGATTTGTATTAAAATTGCCACACACCTTTGATTGTTTGCATTGGAGAAGACTAGGTTGCTTTTTGCTGATATTTCTACATACAGATATCAATTTAAGCCTTGAGAAAGTCATCTAACGACGAAACACGTGTTGGCTGTGTATTTGCTACACCTACGTGTCAACATTTTGGGAACTGATCCACTTATCAAGATAACTCATATTTGATTATTGCATCTATTGCTGAGTTTGAAATTAAACACATTACTGGCTTTTTTTGTGCTGTGCTCTGTTGATCAATTTTCAATGGTTAATGTGTATGGAGGAATTGTTTATTTCTCTGTGTACTGAGTGACACTGTTGGATGGCACAGTGTTTTACATTGCGCAAGCTCAGGGAATTTTTTTTATATGCATCTGCAAACTAACAGAGGAGCTGGCTTTCTTTCCCTGAAACCACTGCCATCATTTTTATACATAAAGAGGAGTTAATCAGCCAGGATAAAGAGGTTAGAAACACAGATTTGTCAATTTCTGCCATCCCCAACTCCAGGCATAGCAACTGTATCCAGCAATGCATAGGCACTGCGGTCTGAGGGCCTGATTCACAAAGGTAAACTTACACTTTAGCGTAAGTTTACAAATGTTTGCTATTCACAAAGATATTTTACTAGTAGTATCTTGACGACTGTGGAGTCTCCGCACAAAGAAAGATAGGACAGTATTATCAGGCCCAATGTGTTTTGTTTGCAAAGCCCTTTGCACATCTAGATTCATGGTAGGTGCACCAATGTCTTGATTTATGTGTTTAAATCCCTTTTTGAAACTGTAAAAAGATGTATTTGCACCTTTTGAGAAGTTCCTCCAACACCCCACATCACCCAAACACCTGGTCTCCACAATCTATAGCAATTACAATGGTAAAGACCTTAACATAGCCCTCAATTTCAAACAATTGCATGAGGTATTTCCGCGCTCACCTAGCTCGGGACAGAGAAATTCTTTAAAAAATATTGTTTCGTTGGTATCTCACCCCAGCCCATCTCCACATTATTAACCCTGCTTCCTCTAACACTTGCTGGCATAGCTGGCTGCCGAGGAGTGGGCTCCCTCTTGCATATACTAAGGTCCTGCCCTGACTTGGGGTGATTTTTCTGAAAAAATATACTTTGCCATTCCACAATTTCAAGGGAAGGTACTAGATAAACGTCCTGAATGTGCGCTAGTTGGCAGACTATCAACAGATCTATACACTTTACACTCAAGTGCATGTTAAAGGATCCCTCACCTCTTTTTGATGGAAAGTATACTAGTCTCTCTCTTTGTGAAAACCTACCACATCAAACTATAAGCTATGGTTGCACAAACTCTGGTAAGTACTAGGACACAAGAAAGTAGCATAAGATCTTATGGAGAAGTCCCAATTTTTCACTAAGTTATGGGATCCTGTCCTATCATACCTAAAAAAGCATTTGCAATGCACTAGGTTTTGCATTTGCGAGATTTTGACCTATTGGCATTGTAAATGACAATGCCCTTTATTTATATGTTTAAAAAAACTTGAAATAATAAAAAGTATTGTCATTTACAATACCACTAGGTTAACGTTTTGAAAATGCGAGACCTTTTTTTAAATTTTTTTTTTTATTTTTATTGAGAGTTCATACCGGTAAATACATATTCATAGAAGCGTACATAAATACATAGTTAGAAGCATTACATTATACCGTCAAGCGAAAAAAGCAAAAAGAATACTATACAGTACAGAGTCAGTTGACATGTTAAATATCTACACAGCCAGTAAATCATTCATTTGTAATTTTGCTGTCCTCCAAGTAGCCACTGGAGCCCAAAGTCGCTTGCCCAAATCCCTTAGCTTCGCTCCCTTTAAATCATATAATGCTTCCTCAATATTATGTATACCCAACATTCTACACAACCACATTTGAAAAGTTGGGGCTTCTGTATCCTTCCAGGCTGCGCTAATTAAAATCCTAAGGACTGCTACGGAAATGAAAACTAAAGCTTCGGCCTCAGTACTCATATTTAATTTCACATCACAACCGATTATTATCAGGGTTGGGGATAGGTTAATTTTGACGTCGAGTAGCCCCTCTAAAAACCGTGTTATTTCGGTTTTAATAGTTTTTAATTTTTCACAGCCATAGAACATGTGTATAAGATCTGCTGTACCATTTCCACATCTGGGGCAGTTGCTATCTGTCGCTTTCCCCCAAGAGAATAATTTTTCGGGCGTATAGTATAAATTAAATAGAGTTTTGAAATGTTGGGCCCTGAGATTCGAGGAACGCAGAAACCTCTTGTCCATAGCTAACGCTTTATCAAGGTCTACTTCGGGATCTCCCAATTTTTTGGACCATGTGGTTTCAATTTTTCCAATATCGTCGATTGATGCGTCGTTAAATATTTTATAAATATCTCTAATTCTATGGCCGCCTGACTTCAAATACTCAATTAGTTCGAATTTCCCAAGCTGAGTGATGCGTGGCCTAATTGCTTTAATTCTATTTACAATCTGTAGGTATTTGAACTCTTGGTAGCCTTGTAGTGAATAGTGGTATGTGAGTTCTTCAAGCGTTCTGCAATGATCTCTGATCATTATTTGCCCCAACTCCACAATACCATGACTCTCCCAATGACGCCACGTTCCATCCCTGCTAAGATTTGGAAAGAGTGTTGAGTTCCAAAGTGGTGTGCGGTAATGGATAGTGGGTATATCTAGAACTTTTTTAACAGTTTTCCATATATACCATATACCTTCCAACGTCTTGTATCCAATTTCCTTGTAATAACTCCTCTGGGTTCTCCTTAATAAAAGCCCTACGGCTTCACTTCCCACCAATAGATGAAAAATTGATGGTATCACCGCCTGCCTGAGGGTTGGGCCCCCCGGATGGAGTAGGATAGCCATGTCTGCAAGGAGACATGCAAAATGATAGCTCTTAATATCTGGCAATCCCAACCCACCTCTATCTTGTGGTAATGACATATATCTATTTGACCGCCTTATTTTACCATTTTGCCATAAAAATTTCATGAAAATGGACTCAATCTTCTTAATAATTTTCTCGTCAATTTTAAATGGGATTGACCTTAATTTATAAAGCACCTTAGGAAACATTGTCATTTTTATGACGTTAGCCCTCCCAATCAGTGACAACTTTAATGAGTCCATTCTTTTTAGATCTGTTTCCATAGATTTGAAGAGAGGGGTGTAATTATCGTCAATTATTTTACCTGGTTCTGCATTTATTGTTATACCCAGGTAAACTACAGATTCTACATACCTTCCATCCACCTTGGCTATTTTTTTAGAACATAGTACCTGTGTTTTATCCACATTTAGTCGGTAGCCGGACACATCTCCAAACTGACTAGTTATATTAACTACCTCCCTCATAGCTAGCTCTGGATATTGATGTAATGACTGCTAGATCATCCGCATAAGCGAGAAGTTTGGTGTGAAACCCATTTGATATTACTGGTTTAATAAGCGCACTATTCATTAATTGTGTAATTAAAGGGTCTATGTAGAGCGCGAACAAGATTGGAGAACATGGGCAGCCCTGTCTTGTACCCCTTGTTATGTTGATCCTATCTGATCTTTCCCCCATTGATTGAATTCTTGCCGTAGGCGATGAGTACATAGCCTGGATGGCTTGACAAAATCTAGGGCCAAATCCCCTTGCCTCCATAACCTTCCATAGGAAACTCCATCTGACGCGATCAAATGCCTTCTCCGCATCGAGGAGGATCATTGCAACCTCCTCCCCCCTAGCAGCACCGATGTCAAATAATGTAATAGCTCTCCTAATATGGTTTGTGGTTCCTCTTCCTGGGATAAACCCATGCTGCCAGGGGGAAACCAAGGACGCAATGATCCCTCCCATGCGAGTGGCCATGATTTTGGCATATAGCTTGTTATCACCGTTAATCAATGATATTGGTCTGTAGGAGCCCGGGTTAGTCTTAGGTTTCCCTTTTTTGTGGAAGATTACTATATTAGTTTCTTGCCAGGACTCAGGTATTATTCCGGTATTCATAACACCATTGAATAGATCTAAGAGCATTGGTGTTGTTTCCTCCCTTAGACTTTTATAAAGCTCTACTGGTATAGCATCTGGGCCCGCCGCCTTTCCGCTTGCAAGATCTTTCAGTGCTTCCAATACCTCTGACATTGTAATATCTTGTTCCAGTAGTTCGATCTGGCCTGGTTTTAACTTACTACCCATGTCTAACCAGCATATATTTGGTGCCTCTGCAGCTGCTTCCTCCTGATATAATTCTTGATAAAATTTCCTAAACCCCTCCAAAATTTCACCAGGTTTGTCGTATATTTGGCCCTGATATTCAATTTGTGTCACAATGTTCTTACTTGCCACCTGCCTAATTCGCAGGGCAAGAGCTCTACCTGCTTGCTCACCAGTTTCGTAAAGGCGTGATCTCTGTGCCTGATAATTTGCTGCCGCCTTTCTTGCTAGTTGTTTCTGGATCTCAGCTTTTAAAGAGTTCACTCTATGTAGGCTCTCGACAGATTGAGCACCTGTAATTATATCTTGTCTATGTTGTGTCTCTGCCTCACTCAGTTTTCCCATCAATGCTTCCCTTTCCCTATTAACCTTTTTCCATATGTTGGTGGTATAGCTTATAGTCTCTCCTCTTATTCCTGCTTTGAAGCTATCCCACACGACTCCCCTTGATGCACTATACCTATTAGCGTCAAAAAAGGACTGGGACCATATTTTCATATGAGTGATATAGTCGGCATCCACTAATAATTTTTTATCAAATGACCAGGGTCTAGGAACCTTGTATGGTTTATTGATGGCCATATTTAAGACTAGGGGATTATGATCAGACATGATTTTGGGAAGCTTATTTATTTGTACACTCCTAAGTAGGGTAGTCGAGATCATAAAATAATCCAATTTCGAGTATTTATTAAAAGGATGTGAAAAATAAGTAAACCCGGGGTCTTCAGTTAGTAAATTTCCCCAAACATCATCTAAGCCATGTGACTGCATCATTGACGTGATTGCTCTAAACACCCTTGGCTTCCTACCTATGTATGCGCTGCCATCCGTAAAATTTGCAGAGATGTTAAAATCGCCACATAATACTATCGGTGTATGCCAATCAATTAATTCATTTTCAATATGACTAAAGATTTCTGGCTCGTCTGTGTTGGATCCATATACTGTGCAAATAGTGAAACCTAAGTTCATTTCGCAAATTGCCCATCTTTCTAATGAATCCGCCTTACACCTTTTGGCCCCCCCTAACCCCACTTTACCAATTATGGCCACACCTCTTATCATAGAAGTCTGGGATGTACATGACAGCAATTCATAGTTTTTAAAATTCAGCCAATGTTTTTTGCTCCAGGGTAGGTGGGTCTCTTGTAAACATATTAAATCTAGGTTTATCATATTTAGATATTGTTCAAGCTTCCCCCTCTTTTTCCAATCATTTAATCCTCCTATATTGAGAGATCCAATCCTTAGTTTAGGCATACCTAATTTTTAAATATTTCCATAACATTAACCTGTCCAGATAACTGATGCATACACAATATACATAATAAGAGCCTGTCCTTTGTTTCAATTTTACTCTTTCATTCGAAATCACTTTAACAGTACGAACTCTCTTCAGTTTTTTATTTTCTCCCCCCTTATCCGCCACCCACCCCACTTTCCCCCCCTCCCTTCCACACCCTCTTGTCCCCCCCCCTCCTGCCACCCTTTGAGGCAACCTGGGTTTAGACTCACCCAGCTGTTGGTGGCCGTGTGTTCCGCGCGCCTGGACCTGCCACCTGGCCTGATACTATTTGATCCTAGTGAGTGTCAACCTTATACCAAATAGCAATAGTCAATAGTTCGTCGGCACTAGATGCCTTATTCTATTTAGTTACCATTATCTTGTTTCATTCTTGCTTCAACCTCCTTGAGATAGGCCTCTGCCTGGATTTCACTTGTGAAGCTCCTAGTTGAGTGTAGGAAGGTGGCTACCTGACTATGGTTACCCCAGATTTTTTGCCCTGTGTTTAGCTGGTTTTCGACTTAGTTGGCCTGGTTCCCTGCTAATCAGGGTCCCAGGATATCTGCTCTCTCTGTAAAATGGATTCCATGTACCCTAGGTGCATAACTAGATTGGCTTGGGTCACCTTATCAGCCCCTGTACAGAGCACTATAGGTGCCCAGGGCATAGGTGCATCCAAGGCCTACCAGGGGCTGCAGCATATCTTTTGCCACCCCTGGCTGGCTATCTAAATTGACACAACTGGCTGATCACTCAGCTGGGGCAAGTGGGTGTAATCACCCCTTGCTTAGATATAGTATACCTATATCTAAACCTATATCTGGACACATATATAGCCTGTAAGCCACTCCTATGGAAGGCCTCATCAATCCTGGAGGCAGAGTGCGTGGTTTTATGTGAGATGGTGCTCTGGCATGAGCTGAGCCTGTCTGCAGCTGTCGGGAACAACTCCCTAAGCTGATCCGGGATAATGCCATACCATATACTATTAAGTGCATTATAATCCTCGCGGTTATATGTTAACTTTGGTTTGGCTTTATCAAAACATGTCGTGTAAGGTGTCATACGAATTGGAATACTATCCCCTCGCCAGTTCTGGCGACGGGGATAGCATTCCACCCTTCTAGAGGGAGAAGACATGTTACTTTACTGAAACGCGGTTGATTTAAAATGAGCCTCAGATCCACAAAATGGATGCCCCTGCCACAGACACGGGTCTGACCTCCTGCTGCTGACCGAAACCCGGCAGAGGAGGCCTGGACAAAGAGTTTCCTGTCACAGGGCGGTGTCAAACCACCCCAGACAGGAGATAGTGGATTGGAGTAGGGAGGTTTCAATGAAACCAGACACTGCCTGGGGAGCACAAGGCTGCCCCTTGCAGGATCCGGCCAAACCGGTTCTGGGGCCTCCCAGCCCCTGTCCCAGCGCGGCCAGGATCAAAGGAGAGGGGTGTAACCACCCCCTTCCTGGGTCCCACCCATAGGAGGGGACCTAGCAGGATGTCCAACCCCCTAGATTCGAATAAGAGGGGGAGCAGTCCCAACGGACCTCAGATCATCCTGAAGAAACATAAGAAACGAAATCTGGACCCTTCGACTTTCTACACGACGTGAGAAGACTGAAGAATCTCCCTTGTGGTCAAGGAGTGACCACCCTGTGCAAACAGCCCTCGACCCTTGCTTTGTTGCAGTTCCCGCCGGAACTCGAGCGACAGAGATCGACGAGATCAAGCTTGCCTGCCTTCTACCTGCCCGATCCACAGTCCCTGCAGAGCTGAGACCCGTGGAGGCGACCGGAAGCGTGGGGCACGCCATCTTGAAAAGGCCACGAGACGCTGACCGTGCGGCCCACGAGTGACCCTCGAAGCTGTACACCGGGGTTTGAGAAGCCCCAGCCCCGAGCTCCACTTGCACCAAAGTTCACCCCTCCACACTTGCTGAGTGCTGCGTGGGGCCCTTCTGCTTGTGTGCGCTCGACGCGTTGGCCCGGTCACTTGCCAGCTGGCTTGTGGCCCCTGTGCCGACGAACTTTGAAATCCGACTTGCTTTTCTGGTTGCTCCAGATCTGCACCAGCTCCTGTAAAAAGGAGCACCCACTCTGACCCTCCTGGTTCGAGTGATAAGCAATCTCCCGGTTCCGCGTGGATTGCTTTTGCCAAGTGCTGTTTGCTACAATCTTCAAGCCGACGGTGCTGACGGCGAGAGCCTACGTGGGACAGATCGTGACCTGCTCCTGGACGTCGCAGATGCCCCAGAGCCCACGTGACAGCGGAGAGAAGCCTATCGACAACCGCCTGATTGCGCCCGACATTGCCTGGTTCCGTCCTGGTTCCACCCTGGTCACTGCTGAGTGACCCAGACTCTGTCCCCTCTGCTTTCAGGTACTTTTCTACATCGATCCACCCTTGGATCGCACCGGACACTTCTGCTTCACAGCGCCTGCAGCTGCAACAGCTCCAAGCACCCAGAACCTGCGTGACAGAACCCGACGCCACTTCGACCCTGTGCACCCACGGCCTGTGGGTGAGGTAACTTTGCAACGCCGGTGTCTTTACACTGGTACACACCTCTAGGGTCTGTGTCTAAAGTTTTGTGTTCCTAGGTTCAGCGGAAGTATCTTTTTATTCACTTTAATCGACTTTTACGCACCATTGACAGTGCATTGGTGCGCGCCGCACTTTCCGTGCTGCACCCGTCTCCTGTGGGCTACTCCCGACTTCTTCATTGCTTGTCCTGACTGCTCCCAGCGAATCTCTAGGCCCTAGGCCTAACCATTGTTCGTAAAGTGTTACTTATACCACTTTTTTTGATATATGGTCTGAGTGGCCACCCGCCCTCATCCATAAACGTGCAACTTTATATGTGTAACAGTGCTTTTGATTTAACGCTTGTGCCCCTTTCCTCATAAAGAGTACTGGGGAGTAATTTAGAAATAAATACATATATTTTTATAATATATACTTGTGTGGTGTCCTTTCATTTGATTACAGGATTGTATGTGGTAAAACAGCTCGCTTAACACGACCTCTTAAGTTAAGCCTTTAAGGCTGCTTAGTCCATGCTACCACTAGGATAGCTTGTCTACAAGGTTGACTTACAACCTGACATCTTTGGGGTTTGTTTGGACTGATAACCAGTGGTTCCAGAATTGGAAACACTACCTATCAGGCCAACTTCTCACATTGGTGTGCAGCGGTGCGGATTTGAGCTTGCTGTTTGTTTTACCATTGCAATCTTTATCAAATTGAAAGATCACATCAAGTACCTATAGGTACATATAAATCAAAAGCTTAGCATATTAAGTTCTACTGAACTTAGTAGTTGTAGATTAAAGGGATTAGCACACCCTGACTACAACTCACTAGCAAGGTACAGTAGGAAACCACTTAGTGTAGGTAAGTGCACCACTTACACCTCACTAGCAGTCATGTCTGATACAGATAGAGCTTCAGGCTCTGCTCCTGTAATAGTTGATCCTATAGGGACAACATCCAGATATGACAACCTTAGCCACAAAGACCTGAGTGCCTTGTGCACAGCCAGGGGGCTAAAAAAGGGCAGAGGCCCTACCATTCCTTCCCTAGTAGCTCTCCTAGAAAAGGATGACCTAGACAAGGTGAGTCAGACTCCCTTAGAAACAGAGGAAGGGATAAACTCCCCTGAGAATGAGGATCTTCAAGATGATGTAGTGGAGGAGGAAGAAGAAGAGGAAGGCTCTGATGTAGAAGAGCCTGAAGATCAGGATCAGGTGGGAAACCAGGTACAGGTTGCCAGGCTTAACCAGGCCAACTTGGACCTACATGGGAATGGAGAAGGCCAGCACCACTCCAGATCTCATAACCAAATTCTCCCAGGTAATAGGAGGGTGAGATCTCTATCAAGGGATTCTCATCTTTCTAGTGCCTCAAGAGAATCTCAAAGAGGAATGACTTCCTCCCAGAGAAAAGAGCATAGGGCCAGGATGAGGGCTGTCCAACTCCAAATAGAAAGGGAAGAGGTAGCCTTGGCTCAAGCTAAGCTTGCTTTAGCAAGAGAGAAAAAATTGTGTGGCTTAGATGCCACTGGTGGCAGCAAAATTCCTAAAGAAAAAGACAGGGCCTATGACAATAGAAACCTGACAAAAATTGTGCCCCCCTACAAGGAAGGGGATGATATCCACAAATGGATGACTGCTCTTGAGAGGGCCTGCATGGTACAGCAGGTCCCTGAGGATCAGTGGGCAGCAATTTTATGGTACTCCTTTTCTGAGAAAGGGAGGGACAGGCTCCTCACTGTTAGACCTGAGGATGCCAAAAACTACTCTGTTCTGAAGAGTGCTCTTATTGAAGGGTTTGGCTTAACCACTGAACAGTACAGGTTAAAGTTCAGAGATACCCAGAAGACACAGACTCAGGACTGGACGACTGGACTGATTTTGTTGATTGTGCAACTAAGGCTCTGGAGGGTTGGCTGAATGGCAGCAAAGTACATGACTTCACAGGATTGTATAATTTGATTATGAGGGAGCAGATCCTTAGTAATTGTCAGAACCAGCTCTTACACCAGCACCTGGTGGACTCAGATTTGACCTCTCCCCAAGAATTGGGAAAGAGGGCAGATAAGTGGGTCAGAACCAGGATTAGGCCTAAGAATCAGGACAATAACCAGAGGAAGGAGTCTACCAAGCCTCAAGATAAGGGTGGGGATAAAAGTAAAGAAAACACTTCCCCAGGGCCCCAAAACTCCAAGAAGGGGGGTGGGTCCCAAGACACTTCTTCAACAGAGAAAAAGCCTTATTGCCATGCCTGTAAACAGGTTGGGCATTACAAAACAGACAGCTGTTGTCCCAAGAATGGCAATAAAGAAAACATACCTCCAAAGCCAGCTCCAACACCTCCTGTTACTGTCAGCAGTAATCCCCCAGGAAGTGGGAGCACACCCAGGAATCTGGGTGGGTTTACTTTTGGAGCCCAAGGGGACCCTGGCCTATCCAGGTCTCCATCCCCAAATAATCTTGTCTATGAGACTGGCATGGGGTTTGCCAACTTCTCTGTTTGCCCAAATACCTTGAGCAAATATAGACAGGAACCCATCATCAATGGTTTGAAAGTTGAAGCTTTTAGAGACACAGGGGCTAGCATCACCATGGTGGCTGACTGTATAGTCCCCTCTAAGCAACTTTTACCAGGTGCCACATACCAGGTAACAAACATTGATGGTATCCAAACAAATCATCCCATGGCAGTAGTAAGTCTCAGCTGGGGAGGTGTCATTGGCCCAAAGAGAGTGGCAGTGTCACCAAACTTGCCTGTAGACTGTCTACTGGGTAATGATTTGGAAATCTCAGCCTGGGCTGAGGTTGAACAGGAAATCCATTCTAGAATGGTAAATTCCAATGGAAAGGTTAGTGGGGCTGTACTGGCTATAGCCCCAATTCAAGATGTCCTTCCTGAAAGGGCTGGTAGGGCTGAGCAACTCTCTGCCCCATCTTTACCAGAAGCTCTTCCAAGACAGAATAGCAAAGCTGTTATGATAACAGCAGAAACCCAAACTGAGTCTCCTCCTGAAAAGGTTGGTGGGGCTGTGATGGCCACAGCCCAAACTCAAACAGATATGTGTGTTGTGAAGCCTGAAATGATGGATCACTCCACCCAAACTGAGAGCATGGAGGAGGAAGAGAAATCTCCCCCTCACCAGACAATAGGACAGGATCAGCCTCCTCAGGGAACTGATCTTACCCCTGATGAAGGAACTGCCCCAGAGGTTGTTAGGCCTGGCCTGACAGAGCCTCTGATGGCAGTGGACCCTTCTCAGGTGGGATCCAGTCTGGAGCAGGTAACCTGCCCCTCTCTACCTTGCCTCAGTCAGCCCAGGGCTGCAGAGGACAAGAAGGACAGTGAGACCCAGAGGGCCCCCTGTCAAATAAAGCACCCCCATCAACAGATTAGGGGCACCAAAACTAGTAGGCCTAGTAAGGTGAAAACTTTAAAAACTCCTGAGGGAGCCCCCTTAAAAACAGTTAGGGACCTCCCACAGATGGATTCTGTTGGGCACAGCCAAACCTGGGACCCAAAGGGCCCAAACCTGAACTGTCCCTCCAGCAAGCCAAACAGAGGGACCCAGCCTCCAGCTTTAGGTAGCCAGAGGTTGACCCTGAGAGCTCAGTGCAACTCAGTTGAAGAAAGAAAGGCACACATGGTGGAAGATAATTGGAGGAAGTTGAGCCCAAAAATAGTGGAGCCTCACTTCAATACTCCATATCCAAACCAGCCTTTAACTTTGCATAAACACACCCAAGGTAGTGATTCCCTATGGTGGAGACCCTCTAATACCCCTAGGGTGAGGGACTGCTTAGTGGACCATGAGACAGGGGGTACCCATGCTAGTGCAGGTACTTCCTTATATGGCCACTCAGGCAATATAGGCTTACCTGGCCAAGGATAGCCTTATCTCCTTTCGTTTGGGGGGGGGGTTATGTAGGAAGGTGGCTACCTGACTATGGTTACCCCAGATTTTTTGCCCTGTGTTTAGCTGGTTTTCGACTTAGTTGGCCTGGTTCCCTGCTAATCAGGGTCCCAGGATATCTGCTCTCTCTGTAAAATGGATTCCATGTACCCTAGGTGCATAACTAGATTGGCTTGGGTCACCTTATCAGCCCCTGTACAGAGCACTATAGGTGCCCAGGGCATAGGTGCATCCAAGGCCTACCAGGGGCTGCAGCATATCTTTTGCCACCCCTGGCTGGCTATCTAAATTGACACAACTGGCTGATCACTCAGCTGGGGCAAGTGGGTGTAATCACCCCTTGCTTAGATATAGTATACCTATATCTAAACCTATATCTGGACACATATATAGCCTGTAAGCCACTCCTATGGAAGGCCTCATCAATCCTGGAGGCAGAGTGCGTGGTTTTATGTGAGATGGTGCTCTGGCATGAGCTGAGCCTGTCTGCAGCTGTCGGGAACAACTCCCTAAGCTGATCCGGGATAATGCCATACCATATACTATTAAGTGCATTATAATCCTCGCGGTTATATGTTAACTTTGGTTTGGCTTTATCAAAACATGTCGTGTAAGGTGTCATACGAATTGGAATACTATCCCCTCGCCAGTTCTGGCGACGGGGATAGCATTCCACCCTTCTAGAGGGAGAAGACATGTTACTTTACTGAAACGCGGTTGATTTAAAATGAGCCTCAGATCCACAAAATGGATGCCCCTGCCACAGACACGGGTCTGACCTCCTGCTGCTGACCGAAACCCGGCAGAGGAGGCCTGGACAAAGAGTTTCCTGTCACAGGGCGGTGTCAAACCACCCCAGACAGGAGATAGTGGATTGGAGTAGGGAGGTTTCAATGAAACCAGACACTGCCTGGGGAGCACAAGGCTGCCCCTTGCAGGATCCGGCCAAACCGGTTCTGGGGCCTCCCAGCCCCTGTCCCAGCGCGGCCAGGATCAAAGGAGAGGGGTGTAACCACCCCCTTCCTGGGTCCCACCCATAGGAGGGGACCTAGCAGGATGTCCAACCCCCTAGATTCGAATAAGAGGGGGAGCAGTCCCAACGGACCTCAGATCATCCTGAAGAAACATAAGAAACGAAATCTGGACCCTTCGACTTTCTACACGACGTGAGAAGACTGAAGAATCTCCCTTGTGGTCAAGGAGTGACCACCCTGTGCAAACAGGCACCATCCAGCCCTCGACCCTTGCTTTGTTGCAGTTCCCGCCGGAACTCGAGCGACAGAGATCGACGAGATCAAGCTTGCCTGCCTTCTACCTGCCCGATCCACAGTCCCTGCAGAGCTGAGACCCGTGGAGGCGACCGGAAGCGTGGGGCACGCCATCTTGAAAAGGCCACGAGACGTTGACCGTGCGGCCCACGAGTGACCCTCGAAGCTGTACACCGGGGTTTGAGAAGCCCCAGCCCCGAGCTCCACTTGCACCAAAGTTCACCCCTCCACACTCGCTGAGTGCTGCGTGGGGCCCTTCTGCTTGTGTGCGCTCGACGCGTTGGCCCGGTCACTTGCCAGCTGGCTTGTGGCCCCTGTGCCGACGAACTTTGAAATCCGACTTGCTTTTCTGGTTGCTCCAGATCTGCACCAGCTCCTGTAAAAAGGAGCACCCACTCTGACCCTCCTGGTTCGAGTGATAAGCAATCTCCCGGTTCCGCGTGGATTGCTTTTGCCAAGTGCTGTTTGCTACAATCTTCAAGCCGACGGTGCTGACGGCGAGAGCCTACGTGGGACAGATCGTGACCTGCTCCTGGACGTCGCAGATGCCCCAGAGCCCACGTGACAGCGGAGAGAAGCCTATCGACAACCGCCTGATTGCGCCCGACATTGCCTGGTTCCGTCCTGGTTCCACCCTGGTCACTGCTGAGTGACCCAGACTCTGTCCCCTCTGCTTTCAGGTACTTTTCTACATCGATCCACCCTTGGATCGCACCGGACACTTCTGCTTCACAGCGCCTGCAGCTGCAACAGCTCCAAGCACCCAGAACCTGCGTGACAGAACCCGACGCCACTTCGACCCTGTGCACCCACGGCCTGTGGGTGAGGTAACTTTGCAACGCCGGTGTCTTTACACTGGTACACACCTCTAGGGTCTGTGTCTAAAGTTTTGTGTTCCTAGGTTCAGCGGAAGTATCTTTTTATTCACTTTAATCGACTTTTACGCACCATTGACAGTGCATTGGTGCGCGCCGCACTTTCCGTGCTGCACCCGTCTCCTGTGGGCTACTCCCGACTTCTTCATTGCTTGTCCTGACTGCTCCCAGCGAATCTCTAGGCCCTAGGCCTAACCATTGTTCGTAAAGTGTTACTTATACCACTTTTTTGATATATGGTCTGAGTGGCCACCCGCCCTCATCCATAAACGTGCAACTTTATATGTGTAACAGTGCTTTTGATTTAACGCTTGTGCCCCTTTCCTCATAAAGAGTACTGGGGAGTAATTTAGAAATAAATACATATATTTTTATAATATATACTTGTGTGGTGTCCTTTCATTTGATTACAGGATTGTATGTGGTAAAACAGAGCCTTTGTATATTATTTTTAACCGCGCCGGGTTTTGCAGATAGACCGTTGCTCCTAGCTTTTCGAAAGGGGCAAAAAGCTGTCGCATTCGCCATCGTCTTTCTACTGTTGCGTGTGCAAAGTCTGGTCTCGCAAAAAACTTAAAGCCCCTATATTCTCTTTGAGCCGTTGGTCTGGCCAAGTCATATATAGTGTCACGTACCAGAAAGTTTCCAAAGTTGACTAAAAGAGCTCTAGGATATTTTGAAGATTTCTCTGACCGTTTTGGTAGTGTTAGTGGAAAGCGATGTGCTCGGCATACTTCTTTATCCATTTCCCAGGAGTTGAGTTCTGGGAAAGAAGATTTTAGTAGATTGATCATGAAGTTTCTTGGATCACTCCCTTCCGAGCCCTCGGGAATCCCAAGAAAGCGAAGATTATTCCTCCTTGTTCTATTTTCTTGGTCTTCAGCCTTCATCATCAAGTCCTTAATTATTCCCTCGTGCTCCTTTGCTTGGAGTTGTAATCTAGCGACGTCTGATTCCAGATTTTCTGCACGAACTTCTACCGAGCACATTCTATCTGAGATTTCCTGGCATGTATTGCCAACTTTGTTGATAGCTCCTTCCAATTTTTGAATAGCGACATGATTTCTTTGGCTATCTTCCTTTACATCTTGATGAAAATTTTTGATTGATTCAAAGATTTCGCTAAGTGTAGGTTCTCTACGCTTCAGCTGTTCATCATCATCCGGGTTGTCGATTATATTCTTATTTTTTTCAGATTCAGCATTTGTTTTACGATGAGGGCTTTTGCGTGAGAGTTTGGTTCTCACTATTGTTTGTTCTGGATTACTCCCAGGATCTGTCGTTTCGTCGTGAATTATATTTGGATGCCTTTTGTGTTTACTTCTCTTTTTCCCCATTTTTTTTGTTGGTGTATAATCGTATAATAGGGCATTCTTAGATCCAATATTTGTCGGTGAAGGTGCTTTTTTGTCCAGTTCCTCCTGTCTGTGATTGTCACCAAGATCAGTCTCTTCACTGGATTTGCTGGATTCACTGGAGATTGATATTCCTGTCTCATAGATCTCTGATTCAGAGCCATCGGAGACTTCTGCTGAAGCGTATCCCTCCGTCACAGGGTTTATATTCGAGACTTCTTCTGAAGTGCTGCCTTTCACCAATAGATTAATATTTGAGTCTAGGTCTATGTTAGGGCCAGATCCGCTTTCTTCCCTCATATTTTCATGTTCTAGATGTTCTACTGGGACTGCTGAGACTAAAACCTCAGATGCCGCAGTGATGGTCTTATTTTGTAATCCTTGTTGATCCATTGTGTATGGTGCAGTTTCATTAAGAGGGCAATTCTGATGTCTATCTTTAATTGCTGGGCTGAATATGTTTGAAATTCTAGGTTGGGAACCTGTTGAGTGCCCAGTTATGTTAGCCGTAGCTTTTAAATTTTTGATCGTCTGTAATCTTTTGGCCTTTTTCTCCAATAGGTCAAGATTCTCTCTGTTTGTCAATTCTTTTTCCTTTTCCTTTTATACTTCTTTAACTCTCTGTTTCTCCTTGGCTTTCTTTTTTGATTTCTCGGCTTCCTTGTGCAGTTTCTGTTCAATCTGTCCATTCTCGATGTTTCTATCTTTTCCATCAGCCTTGATAGCTCTTGTTTTGCCATCATCATTATCTTAGTCGTTATTTTCCATCGCTTTATAACCCCTAGTTTCGGGTCGTCTCTGTGTTTCTTTTTTCTTCTGAGATCCTTGTGAATTATAACTCTCTTTGGTATTTCCTCTGTCATCTGAATTCTCTGCCCTTTCTTGACTTTCTTGTATTTCTTCTTTTTCTTGATCTTTTTCTTGATCACCCTCACCCTCTCCTCCTTGAGCCTGGGCCTTTGCTTTTGGTTTTGTATCGGTTATTTTATCATTCTTTATCCCAGTTTGATTCTGTTTTAGAGTTTGAGTTTGATCTTGAGTATCAAGTTCACTGGTTTTGTCACTGGTTCTATCCTTATTTTTGCTTTTATCTTTTTCTTTGATCTTCTCCAAGTCTTTCTCCATGGTTGTGTTGAAAGTCTGTATGGTAATTTCCGTGATATTTACTGCGAGCAGTACTGGGTTACCTCTAGCCCTGGATCCTCCACCTCTGAACCTTGTAGTTGTTTTGAGTAAGCTTGAGAATCCAGCACAAACTCTATTTCTCCGAAGAATCTTAATATCCAGATCTGTATTTTTCCCCAATTGTAGATCTGAACAGATCTGCTGAAAATTATGTCCAGCCACCAGAGAGCCCATCCGTGGTCCACCTCCCTTTGCTCCCGGTATGCTGTTGCTGCTGTATTGTATATATATTGAATCTTTGTTATACTTTTTTATTTTTTTGGGTGATAACTTTTTTTTTTTCCCCCCTTTGCTTCCTTACTTTTCCGTTATTATTCCATTTTATTGTCAAATATTTGCCCACCTTTTGTATTATGCCGTGCTGTGCTGTGTACTATACTGTGCTGTACTCTCCACTCAATGCTCCCTTTCCTTTAGTTATTCTCGGCCCCCGGGCATTCCGTGCTAACAGCTAACAGCGTCAGCGTCGTCACCCTTGACAACGACGCGGTCTCCTGCCTTCTTAAGACCTGCCGCCGTGTCTGCAGATGATGAATGATGGCAGGCAATGAAGCAGTCGAGCAGCAGCAGACGTGAGGCGGTGAGTGGAGCGAGGGAGGTGACGGAGACAGAGAACGAGAAGCGCTTAGCGCTGAGCTTGAGGAAACAGGCACCGCTGTCAGTCAAAAAGGGGAGAGCAGATCAGCGCTGAACGGAAAGCAGAGAGCGGAAAGCAGGTAGGATACCCTCGAATCCAAGAATCCTTTTCTCTTTTTTTTCTTTCACAGTGTTCTTTTCCACCCGGTGCACACACCGCTGATTGACTACTATTTGTTGTGCTGTAACCATATCATGCTTCCATAGCTTCCATAGTGCGCTTCCATTAAGTAACAATCACAAACACCATCGTGAGCAGGCAACACCGCAAGCGTTAGCGGCACTGAGGAAATAAATCCGGCGATGCAGGGGTAGCTGTAAGCCGATAGCTAGGATTGCAGTTCAAGCTGTGTCCCGTGTGAATGCGTGTGATTGCGTCTTCTTTCTTTTTTTTTCTTTTTTTCTTTTTTTACATACACTGCAAGCCTTAACTTCTGCAACTCCGGAGCAAAATTAGTTTATGCCACTATACACAGTTCATGTAGCATAGGCCATCCACTTGGCTGCAATTACAGCAATTAAAGCAAGCGCAAGAAAGTAACGGAAAAGGCAAAGTTGAAAGCCCCACGCACCTAAGAACTGCAACAATGGTAACTTTTGCTTGCCTTGCCTTGCCTTATGTTGGTCTCCCGCTGGCAAACACAAACACAGAGCGAGGTCATCGTCTGGAGAATCTTGAGGGTCTTGAAGGCCTAAAGGCCCAGCAGTTGAAGGCAGAAGGCAGAAGGTAGAATATTGAAGATTAAAGACTGAGGGTTGAAGGGTTGAAGGTGACAATCAGAGTGTTACATTAGGCATTTTCCAGGCTCAGGAGCAGGCTCTGCAGTGACCTCTCACACGGGCGCCATCTTGCCTACACTCTAAATGCGAGACCTATTGCATTGTAAATGCTTGTTTACAAAAAAGGCTTGGAGCCCTCCCACTGCTTACCATTTGTTGGCTGCAGCGTTCCTCTATTTGTAGTCACCTTAATTGGAAGTGCTTGCCTCGCCCCTACACTATTCAACTTCTTCCTATCAGATCTTACCCCAACTCTTAATGCAGTTAACTCTCATCCGTCCAAACTAGGGGGTTTTCAGCTTTCAAATCTGCTATATGCGGATGATCATGTCTTGAATAGCAGAACCAGGGTTGGCTTGCAGAGTTTTCTTGATACAACCTTGGCCTACCCTTTAAGGAATGGACTGACAAATAGAAAGAAACTCTAGGCTCTAGAACTCAAAAGCCCACGTGGTTTCAGGACAAAGAACATTTTGGGCTGGCAAAAAGCTTTGGGTGCCTTGGTGTCTACTTTAAAGAAATTGGGAAATACAGTGATCAACTTGAAGAAATTAGAAGGACGGGCAATGCACTTGCTTTCGGCCTTAGGTCACTACAGAAAACTGAAAGGGCCATCGCTCATGTCAATTCTGCAGGTGGACTAAGCAAAGGTTCTTCCAACCCTAATCTATGGAAGTAAGGCACTTACACAATGCAACACTGGATAAAATGTTACTCAATGTGTTTAGATTGTCTTTCCAGCTACCCTCTTACTTATCACCTGCCTAGATGAGGCTGGAGTTTGGGATTGTTAAACAATCACTTTGCACAGAAGGCAGCCTTCACGGAGTGCTGCCACAAACTCAAATTGTCAGTGGAGGGCTCCTTGGGCCATTACCTTTGGTCCAATTTACAAGCAAGGCATAGTTCCCCGGCAAGGACTTATCTGCTACAGGCCTTGAGTACTTTTGCTTTAACCAGTGATTGGGACTTACACATTAGCCATTAAAAAGCTGGTTAAATCAAGTACATAGTTGCTGTCATACCTTGAGGACAAGGTTTGCCTGTATCAATGCAAACACGGCTCGATGATGCTCCACAGGTACAACAGGCTGAAACCCCATAGCTACCTAATCGAACTCTACAGCGAGTGGACCAAAATACAGATGGTGAAATATACGCTGGGGGTACTACCGATCTCATTACACTATCCTGTATGGATTAGACAGGAAGTACAAGATAACTGGCAGTTACGTGACCCTGACCAGGAAGATATCATTTACATCCTTTTCCTATGCACCACCTTAGTGGAGGACCGGCGTGAGCTCCTACGAAGAACATGGAACAAGCGTGGCAAAAGAAGCTGCAGGAAGGCAGTGATTGGCTGCTTTGAACCATTGGACATTAGGTTGAACTGTGCAATGGGGCACTTCCTCCAGAGAGTTAGGTAAAAAATTGAGGCAAGGGCCCCAGGTGTTGCTGGAAAGGAAGGTAACTAGCCATAACATGGGTTAAAATTTAGTTAAGGAAATCATAAGGCATGCAATCTTCAACTATCCTCCCAAACCCGCACCTCGAAGTCCAGGGGGTATGGTGACCAATTAGGTTGATGACGATCCTTAATGCCACTGCTGGCTTACAATAAAGGCTCCCAGTTTTATGAAGTTTATTTTTTCGACATTTTCGTC
The DNA here is from genome assembly GCF_964263255.1 of Lissotriton vulgaris. Classification (NCBI taxonomy): domain Eukaryota; kingdom Metazoa; phylum Chordata; class Amphibia; order Caudata; family Salamandridae; genus Lissotriton; species Lissotriton vulgaris. The sequence goes on from NC_141693.1 coordinate 987,403,282, forward strand.
TGTATTTAGCCAGATTTATTTTTTTGTTCATTTTACCTGTATTTATCCATATTTATTTTGGGTTTTGTGAAAAAATTAAGCTGACATTGGTATATTTCCACATGTATTTAACTGATAAATATACACTTATGCTTGAATGCCTGCCAAGTTTCAGTGATATGAACACCAGCAGAAGATACATCAATGCACTTATATGAAAATATACACATTTCAGTATCAGCCTTTTGCATATCTACTGCTGTTTAAGACTCTTTACTAAAACTCCTTTTTTTTTTAAACACTTACCTATCAATCCACACAGCTATTGGCCTGGCAATCATGGTAGAGAGTATTTAGAATCACTCAAAAAGCAACCCAATTTCCGTTTTTATTCGCATTTAAAAATAAATACAGATAAGAAAATAAATGATTTTCTGTCTGTTTTTGTCTGTAAAAGTCAGTAAAAACGGAAAACAGGGAGCCTTACTTACAATATACCTCCTATCGGCACACAGCTTTGATTGACAATAATAGCCTTGGGCACTTAATGCTCTGCTCCCGTGGGCTACTGCCATTAACCCTCCCCCATTAGTCAGCATCTATAGGAAGGCCAATGTGGCCGGAGAAAGCACTTAACTGAATGAATCTGCTTGTTGCACACTTTACACCGATAACTTCCACTGCACTACTTTCCCCCCATCCTTGGAGGCTGCACCTAACATCTGTTGCATTATTTATTACCTATATACGAACATTTTAGGTATAAAAGTTACCAAGGCACCTTTGTTACAGTACCTGCACACTACTTCTACAAGGTCAGTGCACTTTATCCTCTGCTCTTGCACTTTTTGGTAACATAGACTGTAACAATGGACTTACAGACTTTTTGAGTAATTTTGCAGCCCTGGAGAAGTGCGCACGCTTGGAAGCAGGCCCCACTTTAGGGCGCACATTATCGACACTATTCTGCCACCGATTCACCCGGCTTTAAAACCTAGTGGCCAATTTTTAACTATTTTAAGCTATAGGACAGGAAGTGGGCCTCCTTTGCAAACTCCTTAAAACATTTGACTTATATGGGTTCTCTGCTTCTTAGGTGAAGATGACCATGCTTTTAATGACCATGGTTCTTTGTGTACGTTTTATGAATTCTACTAATGTTTCATTGCGTCATTGGACTTGGTCGATTGGTGGCAGTATTTCTTGGGAGTTGCTGGGCACTTCCTTTTGTGTGTGTTTGGCGGTTCCTTTGTGGTTTTCTCCGTTTTTTTCTGGCCATGAGTGATGGGGTTTCCTCTCCAATGTCTGCGAAAGCCTTGTCCAAGCATCCTAATGTCCAGGACCTGCAGGAGGATGACATTTTGCAGATTTCTAGGGCTGATTTTCAGGAGTTAATCAATTCTGCTGTCCAGTCTGCGCTGCTGGAGCCTGCGGTAAAGAAGTCTAAGGACGATGATGAGGACATGGACAGTTCCCCTAAGGGAAAGTACGTCCAGGGCAAGGTTTTGTCCGATATGTTGGTCCATATTAGGGAGGCACTTGTGTTTGACCCTAAATCATTGTCTGGTGAGGGGTTTTACTCCCAATATAGTTCCTCTGTGGTGGATGATCTCCTCTTCCGTGCTGTCCTGAAGGATATTCTGACTAAGGAATGGCTTTAAGTCGACAAGCAGGGAATTCCTCGCTTTCTGGGGAAGCGGTATCGCCTAGCGGACTTTGATACCCAGTATCCTCTGGTTCCTAAAGTCAATTCTCTTCTGTCCTTGATGGCTTCTTCTTCATCTTCCTCTTTGTCATCGCAGGAGGCTTCCCTGGCGGACCCGGTGGAGCGGAAGGTGGAGTCCGCTCTCAAACGTTCTTATGCGGCTTCTCATTTTGGGGTGTGTGCTAGCACTTATGCGGCCTATGCCTCGCAGTTCCTTTTGAAGGATTTTGAGAATTTCTTTGACTGTTTGTTGGATCAGGGGGACCCTACTCCTATTTTGACTCAGATGGAGGTCTTGGCACAATTCCTCTCGGATGTGACTTTTGATTCTTTGTGGGCCTTTTCCTCAGCTGTGGCTGGTAGGGTGTCTCTCTGGACCAAGCCTTGGAGTCTTGATGCTGCTTAGAAGGCCTTGGTCCATAAGCTGCCTTTTGAGGGCCCCCGTCTCTTTGGGGACGATTTGAATACGATGGTGCAGCTGTCTGTGCAGAAGCAAATGTTGAAACCTTTTCAGTCTGTGCCTAAGAAGAAGTCCTTTTTTCATAAACAGAGGTTTCAGGGGGTTTTGTCTTCTCCGCCCTTTTGTCGTCGGGCCCGTGGTTGGGGGGCCACGTTCCATTATAAGTCCTGGCCTCAGCAACAGCAGCACCAGCAGCCCCCTGGTGCAGGGCAAAAGTGACTATGCCCTAGTGGGGGCTCGGCTCCAGTGGTTTCTGGCCCATTGGTCAGTTCTAATTTCCGACAAGTGGGTCTTGTCTGTCATCGGGTTGGGTTACTAGATTCCCTTTCGGGGTCCTCCTCCTCTGGATTTCTTTCAAGTTACCCCGTTGTCAAAAGACCCCATGAGGCGGTCTGCCATGTTGTCCGGCGTCGCCATGTTGTTGTCAAAAGGGTCTTTTGTGCTGGTTCCAGTGGAGGAAAGGGGCTTGGGGTTCTATTCCCATCTGTTTCTGGTCCCAAACCCAGAGGGTTCCTTTCGCCCAATTCAGAATTTCCGATCTTTGAACAAGTTGGTGCAGTTGGATCATTTTCGGATGGTCAACTGGCAGTCCACCATTCCCCTCATCCAGGAGGGCAATTTTTTAGCTTCTTTGGACTTGGAAGACGCTTATTTTCACGTTCTGGTCCATACTGCCAGTCAGCGGTTCCTGAGGTTTGCAGTACAAGGGATGCATTTCCAGTTTGAGGTTTTGCCGTTCAGCCTCTCCACTGCTCCCAGGACTTTTACCAAGGTATTTGCTCCTGCTGTGGGTATTTTGCAGCATTGGGGTTTCTCTGTGTTTCCCTATATTGAGGATTGTCTAATCTCTGCTTCCTCCTTTCCTAAGGCACTTCTGGTGGTGGCGGCTATGTTGGCCTTGTTCCAGGATCTGGGGTTCAAGTTGAATCTGGCCAAGTCTCATCTGGATCCTGTTCAAAGACTTCAGTTCATCGCGGTCGGGTTGACCAGACTCTGGGGGCGGTGTTTCTCCCTCCTGTTTCGATCCTTCACCTGCAGACTCGGTTGCTGGATCTGTAGAGTCACCCTTCTGCCCTGGCTCGTGTTTGGCTGCGGGTCCAGGGGTTGATGGCTGGTACCACTGCTGTGGTTCCTTGGGCTCACCTGCATCTCAAGCCCTTGGTGACTAATTTGTTGGCTCGGTGAGACTACTCCCGGGTTGATTACAAGACTCTGGTTCCTCTCTCTCTCCTGCTCTGGTGGCTTTGCACTCCAAATCTGGAGAAGGGGGTGCAGTTTTGTCTTCCTCCTCCCCTTTTGTTGACCATGGATGCCAGTCTTTGGGGTTGGTGGGCCATGTTGGGGTCCTTGGAGGCCAAGGGTCAGCAGTGGTATTGGAGGGACAGCGCCTGTTCCTTGAACTGGTGGGAGTTGGCGGCCATCTAGAAGGCGGTGCAGTTCTTTCAGGTTCATCTCCACGGGACGGATCTGTTGGTTCGTACCAACAATCAGGTGGGTCGTTGTTACTTGAACTGTCAGGGAGGGACCAAGTGTGTGTCTCTGAATCTGCTGGCTTATATAATTTGTGCCTGGGTGGAATCTCACCTGTTGGCCTCAAGGGCTGTGTACATTCTGGGACAGTTGAATTTTCATGAGGACACCTTGAGCCGCAACCTTCAGTCCTCTGTTCTGTACATCTCTCTGTTCCGGGACCTTTGTCTTCGGTTTGGGACTCCCTGGATCAATCTCTTTGCCTTCCCTCACAATGCTCTTCTCTCCAGGGTTTGTTCTGAGATGGTGTGTCCTCAGGCTTGGGAGGTGGATGCTCTTTTGATTCCCTGGCCTTCGGGCCTTCTGTTTGCCTTCCCTCCTATTCCCCTCCTCCCAAGGCTGCTACAGAAGATTCGGGGGGGGGGGGGAATGGGAGAGGGTGTTGGTCCTGTTGATTCCTCCTTATTGGCCTCGCCACCTTTGATTTCCTCTCCTGTTGCGGCTTTCGGGGGACCGTTTTGTCCGGATTACCTTGGTTCTGGCTTCACTTCAGTTTCTGCTCCTGTCTCTGCCTTGTCTTTGTCATTTGCGACTGACGGCCTAGCTCTAGAGCGGTTGACTTTAGAGTCTTTGGGCTGTTCTTCTGGGGTGGCTCATGACATCCAGTTGTCACGTCGGCCTTCAACCCTTAAGTGCTAAGGTCGACATTGGGGCTCTTTTATCTCTTGGTGTTCCCCGCATGGTGTGGGCCCTGTGCTTGGGGATCCTGCTTATGTACTGGATTTCCTCTGGGAGGGTTTTCTGAAGGGCCTTTCCCCTTCCATGTTGTCTGCTCAATGGGCTGCGGTTCGTGCTCGTCACAGTCCGGGGGCTTCCTTGGAGGTTGTTGCCGCTTTGGTGAGTCAACTTCTTCTGAGCTTTTGGCTTTGTTGTCCGGCCTCTCATGTGCTCGTGCCTTCTTGGGATTTGCCTACTGTTCAGTGGGGTCCGCAGTTGCCCCCTTTTGAGCCCTTGTTGGAGGTGGGCTTGTTGTGGTTGTCCGCTAAGGTGGCTTTGTTATTGGCCATCACCTCCGCTCGACGGTTGGCTCAGTTGGGTGCCTTGCTTGTTTCCTTCCCTTATTTGCAGTTCCTGCAGGATAGGGTTGTTTTACGTCTTGACCCGGCTTTTCTGCCACAGGTTTCCTCCAGTTTCCATTTGCAGCAAGAGGTGATCCTTCCTGATTTGCCAACGGAGGGGGATTCCATTGTTCCTTCTTCTTTGGATGTTTGCAGGGTTCTTCAGATTTACCTCCAGCGTTTGCGGGGGTTCGGCTTTCTCCTGCCCTGTTTGTCTCCTGTGGGGGTGTGGCTAAAGGAAAGAAGGTTTCTACTTCTACGATCAGTTAATGGGTGCGTTTGGCAGTCTGCCAGTCCTATAAGTCGGTAGGTCTGCCTCCTACGTCTCAGTTCAGGGTTGTTTGACACATTCTGTGCCCGCTTCCTGGGCTGAGGTGGCGGTGTCTCTATCCAGGAGATTTGTAGGGCAGCCACTTGGCAGTCCCATCACCGGTTTGTTCAGCATTATCGACTTGATGATTTGCATACCTCTGTTGACAGTTTTGCTATTGGCGTTCTGAACGCTGCTGTTCATTAATCATTTGTTTGATTAAAGTTTTGTATTTTTTGCATGAATCCCTGGTGTCCTGCGTTTTTTTCATTCCTGGTACCCTGCTTGTGAGTTCCTCACTTGGTTAGGACTGAGATGTGGAGGACCCATGATCGGGTAATATCTTGTTACTGGTAATCTTCATTACCCCGATTGGGGTCCTCCTCATCCCAGTCCTCTTCCTCTTCCTCTTCCCTCCCTCCCTCCTGCTGTGTTTGTGTCGGGGACTTGTTGATGACAGGCATGGCAGTGGGTGGGAGAGGTTTATGTGACCTTTGGTTTTTGTTGTTTAAGCTGGTTGGAGGCAGGACTGCCTCACTTGGTTAGGACTGGGACGAGGAGGACCCTCATCGGGGTAATGAAGATTACCAGTAAGTAACAAGACATTTCTATTGATACATAGGTATAGCCCTCCAGAAATAGTGAGCATAAACATATGGAGGGCATTCTACCACAGAAAATAAAAAGCAATAATATATGGAAGGTAAACACCTAATAACATCTCTATAAAAGAAAGCCATTCACAATAATCAGAGGGCACGGAATATACCAATTTCACAATGAATTATTGTGTGAAGTGTTGGTTCAATTATTACGTTTTCCTGTCATTCGGTCATATGTTTTACATCAATGGTGAGAAAAACGCATCTGGTAAACCATCAGCTCATCTTCCTTTGGATAGTCCAAGTCAGTCAATTTGAGCCCATGATCTGTGTGTTTGGCATGGCTGGTAAAATAAAAATGTCTTTGCCAGAACGCCATTCACAATGGCAGAACAAAGAAGACAGAGAAAACTGTATACTTCCTTCCAAGCCATCTTTAAAATTGGGAAGAAGTGCTCATGGTATTTTACTCATGCGCGCTTACAATATAGGTGCACAATCTGAATAAAAAAGTGCACCCATGCACCTGATTCACGACATGTGTTAAGTACATCCCACATACTACCACTGTGGTTTGCCCGTGGGTTAAAGAGTGATCCGTTTAACAGAAGCACGGAGGACTAAAGTGAAAATACAAGTCATTATCAAAGCAAAGGGCAGAAACAGCAAATAATTTGGGGTCCACATAAGAGCACTCTCACACAAGTATTTACTTTCCACAATGAAAAACATGTCCTTACCAGAAAAAGAAAATTTGACTCGCAGTTTCTAAACTCCCTGGGAAAGTTTTTCTTAGAATGGAATTGTACATGTTAGTTCACAGATGTGACCTGATATTCACCGCTAAGTAAATTAGTCTGGCGTGCACATATCAACTGCACCACTGTCTCGACCTTCACATGCACCCAGACTAGCAGGTAGGTACTGCAAGGCAGGTGGCTTCTTGGGGGTAACATGAGCTTATGTAACCTGTTACTGTCACTGGGGAGTCGTGGGGGAGGGGGGGACAGCCGTCTAGCTGTGCTACAGTATTGATGTTCATTTTGAGTGACAGCTGCATAGAACACCATGAGGCAAGCAGACATTTGGAGTTTCTTGATGCATAGAGCTTGACAAATAGTTACCACAAGAAGCACGCATAATGCAAATGCTGCACAGAATACTGATAAACGCACAATGTCCCTTTTGTTTGCCTGCCTTGTGAAAAGTGAAAAAGTCCTGTTGCCTTCTGGTGAACAACAAAGAAAACTGGTGCACCTCTACAGCATGAATGCACTTCCAGGGCCATGACGGTGTCCTCGTACGTCACAGCCCAGGCTCTGGCGACAGCAGGCATCTGCACATCCCACTATGTTCGGATCGCAGAGGTGCCGGAATCATTGCATTAAGTAGTTATCAATTTAGTTACAGTCTCCTTGCGAACATTCCTTGCTTACAAATTCTGTCTCTATGAAAAGAAGGTGCAGGAGCATATTTATGAAATATAGCAACCTAGGCAATTAATTCTTAACAATTGTGAAGTAAGAGACACGAAGCCAGGGAGTTATGGAACTGTAAGACCTCCAATGTAATCCGCCAATATAAGTACCATCATTTGGTAAAATATATAAAATAGGATATCCTCTCATAATGAATAAGGACGAATGAGAGATTACCTAACTTAGTCAATGGAATTCAGTTTCTGGTCAATGAGAATTTTAAAGTCACTTTAAATATTAGTTTTGAAAATAAAAAATAATGGCTATAGTCATATATTTACTTGCCAAATATCGATGTTATTGTGCACTGTATATATGACTGATATAAATCTTAAACATCAGAGTCTATTTTCCATCGTGAAAAAAGATCCTAGTATAGATCTAAAAACATTTTAAAATATTTTTTTCTTTACTAGAAAAATGGTTACCTGTGGCGGATATGCTTTCTGTTGTAATAATATATATTTGTTATAACGGAAAACAATTGAACTTGTAGAGTGACCAAATCTTAATTGACTGTTGTCAACGTGGCATTCCTTCATTTTAGTCTGTTGTCAGTATCTATCCCTGTAACAGGAGAACAGAATCGAACATCATTTACCCGGTTTGTTTTTATATAAATAGTTAGTCGGACATATGTAAAGCTACTTCTTACTGAAACCCTATAAGAGGCGTTTCTTTTAAAAAAATTCTTAGATCGCCTAGTCTCCTTTACATTTCCGGCTTCATGGAGCCATCGACATCGTTTATACAGGAACTAGTTGCAATACACCCTTGCTCGAGCGTTTAAATAGCACACGCGGGAAATGTTCGTTTGCTTCACTTTTATCCTGAAACCAAGTTGATTCTCGTGTCCCGCCCCTGGTCTGCAACAATATAACAAGAAAGACGGTGAGTGCGGGTTGTTCTTGGGAGATCTTTGTATCCAACGAGCTTACGGCTGATAAGCTTTAAAACATAATAACTTACTGTGCCGTATTTATTTATTTATTTTCCAGTGGGAGCATCGAGTTCGAGCCCCATATCCGGAGGTATCTTATTAGAGGTATCCCGCGATCATTTTTAAAACAAAGGTAAATAAATAATAAGTAAACGCATTGATTTAGCAGATGTCTAAGTCTTTAATCGAGTATTAGAATACGCATCGAGTCAAGGCTTTCAATTATCTACGTTGTTTCCTTCATTAGTTCACTACTTTTCCACTTTGCGACCAGGAGGCGGAACTATTCGTGTTATAATCCCAGGTAATACTCTTCGGGTGTAAAGAACCCTTATTTAGCAGACACACTTTGATTTGGTTAAGTGACCGTTTTATTTTCTTTGTAGTTTGCAGATCGTAACATCTATTTTACTGAAACACTATTGTCATCGCTTTTAGAAATCGAAATATCCCACATATATTACAAAGGTAATTATGCAAACCTATCACATTTTTTGATCATTTTATGGTTTAAATCCCTTAAAGGTCCTTTTAGCAACCCTTACCTCTTCCCTTATAAATTAATACGTAAAGTTTAAAGTCAGTGATATCCAACACCTGACCTGCTGTGAGACATTGAATCTACATAAGATTTCATCACCAAATAAATGTCAGTTTGTATCAAATAATAACTCGCTGGGAAAGACAAATCTGTTGTATGGTCACCTTAATGCCACACAATAATAATCACTGAGAGAATGAAGGCAGATATTCCATATAACTAAACCCTTTCCAACTAGAATAGACTGTAAACAGAATAAAGGAAATATTACTTGATAAGTAAGTTAATAAGGTTTACCTTTCCTTATAGATTTTGTTGAAGTAAACTTGATATTTAGACCGAATACCACCCACCAGATTAATGGGAGCACACTATCAAAGCACATTTTATGGAATCATTTAGAATCAAGATTTGTTTTAAAAAAACGTAAGTTTTGTATTTATTAAATCTTTTACTTTGTGCATTAGGCTGGCAAGAATTTATCAATTGCAACTAATTGTATCAACTTGATTTAAAAAAAATCCTCGTCGCCTCTCGCTCTAACTTCAAGTATAGCCATTTGCTATCTACCCTTAGCTTATAACAACTCTTATACTCTTGAGTCGCTATAAAGCACTCAAGTCCTTAACATATAGCATTACAAGAACTCTATTCTGATATAAATATGAGTTGTGCCCTTTACCATTTAATGAAATAATTGTTGGTCATTATATATACTTTTATCCAACGATTCCCTCAGTTATGAACTTCTTATAGGTAAATGAGCAATGAATTACAATGATTCAAAATGTTCACTGATTATGAAAATCTGTCTTGTTTATTACGTGCAGTAGTCCTGTTGGAGACACAAAGAGAAGTTTATATGATACAAGTTATAGATAATTTTGATGTCATTCTGTGTAGTAGATTACCTAGAATGTTGTCAACTTTATAAAAATAGTATATATTTTATATCACAATTTCTTTTAGGTAGTACGTGGCTACTCCAGAAGAAGGCGTTGGTGCCGAAACGCGCGTCGAGAACTAATCTGTGCCACTTTTTAAATTGTATTTGTATTTTGTTTATTGTATTTTATAGTGCTGAATTAAATGTGTGTAATGTAATTTTATTTACTGCAATAGGGAACCACTTTCTATTAATGTATTAATATATTTCTAGCTACTGTTTTTTTGGTTTTATAAATTCTCTTTTTTCTTGTCTCTTACTTCACAATTGTTAAGAATTAATTGCCTAGGTTGCTATATTTCATGTGTTGCTTTATCCCTGACCTAGGAATTACTGTATCTAATTCTCAAGGGGTCCTTGATAAACAGCAGGAGCATATTTAGATACTGCTACACCTAAGAATCTCACACTGCCTCCGATGGTAGCGGTTGGCCATTATATAAAATGTTCCTGCATCAGTGTTTGCGTCGTGAACCAGAGCGCGGTGTCCCTGAAGCGGGCGCTGCGCTCTGTATTAATTAAAATAAATAAATAAATAAACTGAGCGCGGTGTCCCTGAAGCAGGCGCTGCGCTGGTCAACATGCAAATACCACAAGCAGCCACCATTGTCCCCATTGTGTCAATAACAATAATAGTGCTCACTTATATTAAAAAGCAGTCCTTGTAACGTGCCAAGTAAAAGGTCCTTATGGGTGGGTACAAATGGCGACAAGGTGATAACAAGGACGGTCTAACAAGCCTCATAATGAATCGTAGGCCAGCCTTTACCAAGGACAATGACACCAGCCAATGAAAAATATGGGAGGAGAGTGGGTAAGGCTTCCACAGCATACTCTAATACAGCATGCCTCGCAGAGCAAGAAGCGCATGCAAGCTGCCGCTAGGCTCGACATAATAAAAAATATAGAGAACCTGCCCATGAACCTGACATTCATTGGGTTTGGTTGAATTCCCCTTGATCCTTCAATTTGGAACCTCCGTACTATTATTCCTTTTGTGAGTGGTCCGTGTGGGGGATAGGATTGTGGTAGGAGGTTGGGAGTTGACTACTAGCACACCAGAATTCTTTTGATTACCTCTTTCTTTTGCACACAAATTCAATTAAATACTATTGAAAAGTAAAAATAATTATAAACACATGCCAGTACTTACAAGTAAATATTGTCTGTAGGTGGGCCGAAATTGACCTGGGATTTTTGTGCACAATCACAAAGATACACATTAGTTGTTATTCATAAAAGCTTTTGTGCAGCTCAGCCCTACCCTGGAAAAGATTGGTTGTACTTACCTCCTTTCAAGTGCAAGAGTAAATTCGTATCTCTAGGTAGGTTAAGAGACGGAATACTAGCAGAATTAATGGAGGTGCCTTGAACAGTATTCCACAAGGAAGGAAAAAAAGTTTTGGACTGCAATCGCATCGCATAGTTTAATTTATGCATTTGTACATTATGTACATTTACGCAAGTAGTAATGTTTTTGCATGGAGTAAATAAGAATCACAAAATGAGACCTGTAAAGTTCCTGGAATTAACTGTGGCAGCATCCCATGTGTACTCCTGGACTAATTTTGTGATTTTTATTATTAAAAGGCAGACATGTATTCCTGACTTTAAAGGAAACCTACCGGAGTTAACTTCTGACTGTTTCTGTGTAATAACTGCACTCTAAATTACTCCACTAAATAGTCACACACCAGTTTTATGTAGTGAGACCAAATCATATTTAAGCAAAATGTCTGCCAAAGTCCCACCACTTGAAAAGTGCTTCACTTTTTCGCAAATTTGGGAGAAATTCCATTTAACACCTACACAATCCTCTAAATATATCCAACTTCAACAATGTATCACAAAACACTTAGGCTCTTCACCAGAACTACTTTCAGTATCTCCCATTTTGTCTTATTTGCAGTTGTGGGGAAATCTTAAAGGAGTGACTTCTGGTCTTTATAAAACGTTTCTGCATCCTCTCTTCTCACAGCCTCTCTCACAAGCTCTTAAGATGAAATGGCAATCCCGTTTATCAGTTGTATATTCCAATATTCAATGGGATCAAATTTTAGAAGGATTACATAAAGATGTTCGGGAAGCTCGTCTTAAATTCTGTATCTTCAAAATTCTCCATCAATGGCATTGGTCTCCTGTTAAATTGCACCAAGCTAAGTTGTTATCACACACTTCTTGCTGGAGATGTTCTACTTCTGGTTGCAACATTACACATATCATTTTCGAATGTCCTCGTACTAGATCCTTCTGGCTTTTTGTGAGGAAGACATTGGCTTCTACAATGACATTACCCTTACCTTTTACACCCATCACCAATATTCTACATGATTTTCGAGGTTTCCCAATACTCTCCAAACCACAAATTTGTCTTCTTCATACTGCTTTGGCCATGGCCAAAATATGTATACTGCGTCACTGGAAATCTCCCTCAACTCCCTCTCAGGAAGAATGGTTTGTGGCAATTATTCAAACGGCTTTACACGAACGCACAATTTATAATCTACAAGATCAGGCTTCCATTTTTCTCTAAATTTGGTCCCCTTTCTTGGAAACCAGGGTAGACGATGAATCTACATCTACTTCTTCTTCTCCTTCACATACTGTCCCTACTTAATTCTATTCCTTCAATGGTTCCTTTTCTATTACTTTACTATAGGTACCCTTCCCCCTCTCTTTTTACTAATTCATTCCCTATCCGCTACTGTTGTCTGGTACTCTTCTTTTTTCTATTCTTTCTTATCTCTTTTTCTCTTCCTTTTCTTTACCTTTCTTTTTATATTATGATTTACCTATTATTCTTTCTATTGCTACCTTATATTGGATTATGGAATATATGTTATTATTTATTTCCTCATATTTGCTATATCCTATCTAAGTTTCATTATCACCTATATTGTCATTCATTTACTATTATATTATTTTTGCTTTGTAATCACATTTGTACTTTTATCTGAACATTTCAGTAAAAAATTTCAACACAAAAAGAAAAGTGCTTCCCTCACCTTTTTATACACAGCAGCCATCAGTGCAGTGCGCACTCGCATTCCAAGCACGAAGCACCCTTGAAAGTACTGCTGCAAACACAGAGACTGGATGAAGGCTGTTACCATCAGTAGAACGGCATACAAATAACCTTGCCATTCAAATAAATCGGTATTAGCAGTAAAGGCCACCAACAATCTGCGAAAATAAGAGGATAATTAAACTGTAGTGCGTGAATTTGTGTTTACTAATTGACTGCCAAAATTTCTGAAACAGTTGAGTGGATCCATGCTCTGGTTAACAGAATTAGACAGGATGCAAGGAAGAAATTCAAACATTAGCGCCTAGGAATTTTTTTGAGGGAACCGCTACACTTCTATAAACAAAGGGAGAGACAAGGGAGGGATATTGTTAAAGGCCCAGCATACGTGCCCAACCTACAGTGATGTGGTGGGTAGTTTACCACACAGGTGCAACTACCCACCACATCACAGTAGGTTAGTTGCCATTACGTTTTTAACCAGGGTAGGAGGCAGGATTATTAAAGTAGTGGCCCTGACCACCTTCCCCTGTTTTAACATATCATAAGCTCACAGACTACACTTTCACCTTTTAGGACCCCTCATACGCACTCATCAAACGGCAAGGATAAAAAATCTCCGCCAAAGAGCCCCCACTGAGGGTGCCCGTCGGGAATTGCACCGCCGTCCCGACGAGGAGCACGCCCAATGATGAAGCATGACACCTAGCGGGCTAGGTGTGTGAGGGCATTATATCCGAAAGGAGGAATTCCCCTTCCTCCTTTTTGGGCCACTGTACATCAGCCAGTTTTTCACATTAGTCACCCTTTCCCTCTTTAGGAACTGCATACCCTTTTTTTGTTGCTTTAACCGCTACACTTAACAAGCATTGGCAAAGCCAATAAGTCTCGCCTATGCAAGAGCATCTGGCTTTGGCAATGTGTTTCAGCCATGTTGTACACCAGAGTGGCTGCTGTTCAGCTTGGATTAAAGTTAGTGGTGTGGAGTAATGTATAGTGGAGTGTCAGAGTGGAGTGGCATAGAGTGGAGTATCACAGAGTGGAGTGTCACAGAGTGGTGTAGAGTGGCAAAAAGTGATGTGGAGTAGTTTAGAGGGGAGTGGAGTGGATTAGAGGCGTTTGGATTAAAGTGGATTGAAGTGGAGTGGATTAGAGAGGAGTGGATCGGAGTGGAGTGGATTGGCGTGAATTGGGGTGTATTAGAGTGGATTAGAGTGAATTTGTAGCCTATGTACACCAGGAGACAAGCATATTGGTAGACTGTTTTTTCCCTATGTGACAGTGACAGCATGTATACAGGAACAAAATAAAGAAACAAAAAAAGGGCGAGTGGGACAGGAGATAAAGAAACACAGACAATGGAAATAGTACTTGAATCACAGCTCAATCAGCGAAGGGACACTAAGTAAGGGTGAATAAATCAGTGCTTGGTCAATGTTGAACAGAAGAACAGGCAGTAACGTTAAGGCACATGCTGGAGAATTACGAGGCAGCAAAGAAGAGCGACAATTATTCCAAGCCCCTTATTGTACACAATAATGTGTTGCATGCGGTAAGGCATGTTGGTCACAAAGACTCAACCTTAAAAAAAAACCTATTCAGTCCTACTAATCAATACACAGTATGCTTTCATCACTGAGCTTGTGCTGCTGAACTCCTGGTGAAGGCCATAGCCTTCCACCACTACGAGGGTAGTTCGTTGGGCGCCCCTCCTGGTTCAACAAGACTGTAAACCATGAGACAGGCATATGTCAAGACACAAACGCATAATCTGTATTTGCCTTTTACAACAATCAGCATCAGGGAACCAGACAACAGTACAGTTGGGCACTCAGGGCAGGGGTGCACATCCATTACCATGCAGAGGACTTTTCTGTTCCAACAGTTAAAGACACTGTAGATAATTGTTAGTCATGTCAAGCCGTGGGGTAGCCAGATCCCCCAGTGCCCAAAAGATCTGAAAATACTGCCACATCACTATAGAAAGCTAAATGCCTATTTTGCCAACCTACTCAAATGTCAGCACTTTTTTGTTATAATAGACAACTTAAGCAAGTATCAAAAAGCAGAACTTGCGCAATCCACATCAGCAGAAGTTGTAATACCACAACAAATGCATGGCCCGACACATGAAATAACAAGCATTTGCAATGCAATAGGTCTCGCGTTTTCTATACTTTGAGCAATTGGCATTGTAAATGACGATGCCTTTTTATTTATGTATTGGTTTTTCAAACATAAATTAAAGGTATTGTCATTTACAATTCCAATCGCTTAAACTCTCGCAAATACGAGACCATTTGCATTGCAAGTGCTTGTTTTAGTAAGTGCCTTGCGACAATAGCACAAGGCTTTAAAAGAGGATGCATGCCTAAAGGCATCCAGTGCACCTTCTCAATTGTATCCCCCACTGATGCATGCCTGGAAAGGTTCAGAAAAAGACATGGGCAGCATTTTGCACTCTTTGGAGTCTCTGGATGTCACCCTGTGATTCAACGAGGGGAAGAACTCTTCTTATGTCTTTAGACAGTTTTTAGAGGGGCAGAATGGTTGGAGGTATTACACAATCAATTGTTTAAGTTAGCTGCCACATTGGAAACATCTTTCACAAGATATGGTACATACCTGTTTGCTCCATTAGACGCATCACAGCAAGTTGTCTTTCTGTGCTGCGTTGTGCCAGATATTACTTAATCTGACCCAAAGTGTTAAAAACAAAGATAACAAGCATTTGCAATGCAATAGGTCTCACAGTTGTTAGAGTTTGAGCCATTGCCATTGTAAATGGCATTGCCTTTTATTTATGTGTTGGTTTATAAAACGTAAAATAAAAGGCATTGCTAACTACAATGGCTCAAACTCTAACAACTGGGAGATCTATTGCATTGCAAATGCTTGTTAAAGTGTTTTGTCATCACAATACTCCTGCTGGAAGTTCGTACCATTTTTGCAGCCAAGATAATTGTGTGGAACTGTACTTACAGTAGCCACACACTGCCTATCTAGGGCGAGGCCTCTACTGATCACCATGTCTACTCGGAAAGACATGGAGGCTTATCTCCTGCAGGATTTATGATTGGAGCACTTCTTGCTAGGGGCCAAAGGGACTCCCTTTTGGAGTTCTTAGTGGTCCCTATACCTTCTTCCCCAGGAGGCTGCTCATGAAAACTGGGATAATGGTGAGTATGGAATCCATTATGTGAACAGCGGGAGGTGGACAAAGCTTGAGAGTACAAGTACATATTTATTTACTTCCACTGTATTTGGTACCGCCCAGCATGTTGTATTTCTGGGAATAAAGAGAGCCTTGACCTACCAAACATAAAACTAAGTGCCTAATCCAGTAGAATTCTGGATTTGTAATACAGCAAACAGAGGGCATTTTGCATCAAGCACATAGGTAGGGCAGTGAAGCAGGAGCGTAACACAGGCCCTTGCAGGCCCTGTCGCATGTGGAGGGGGGGGGGGAGGCAACCCCCTATGGGGGCCACAACCCGACGGAGCTCCCATTAAGCCCAAGGCCAAACAATATCTAAGAGAAATGCGATCCTCTGGGTCCCATCATTTTGCGTTATGCCACTGAAACAATGAAGAGATTTGAATCATGCTCTACTTTAATGAACTCCTAATTTAAATACCATTTCGCTCTTAAACGTAGGGCCTGGATTACATAAACTGCTGAAGTGCTGCTAATTTTCAGGGGTCCTACTAAACAAATGTTAAAATTTGTGAGTGGTACTTTGCACCTTTTCATTGCAGCAAAAATAAATGTTTACAAAACTTGATTTTGTCAAATTACTCCAAGCAATATTTTTTTACATCCCAAGGAATTTCTTTAAAAAAAATCTAAAGATAGAACTAATATATTTACCTAAAAATATATTCTGTTCAGTCCATCGAAGCAGGTTTATTAGCAGGTAACTCCTGTACAATGTGACTTGATTTAGCAAGGAAGGTAGAAGAATGTTATCGTACACTCCATCAATGCATTTTAAGTTTTGGGTCCTTTAGAGGGCATTATTTTAGCACTGGAAGATATGTACTTTAATGCCAGATCAGGTACATCTTTGGCACCGCATTGGAGCTTCGTAGTTGTAACCATCGAGCCTTAGGCCCATTCCACATTAAGAAACCTGGTCACGTTAAGAGATCTGGCCACATTACATACTTTATCTATCTGTTGGCCTTTCTACCAAAAGGGAAAAAACAAAGCTAATTCAGATCTCTTGTGCTAAAGTAGGAGCATAAAAAACTTCCCAGCCCACTAACCCATTTAGGTCATTGTGAAGCATTCTGACAAGAAATCAGAACTCATCTAATTAACTTCAGATTAACATAGAAATCGTAGCTAAGCACCCTGGTCACAAAGGTTTTATTTTATTTTATTGAATAGGTGTTACAAGGGAGCGCTTCCTATAGGCAAGGGAGTGCCTTGGGCCACACCCCAGGTGGTCGCGCCCTAATTCAATAAAACGCTTCTTAGTAAACAGAGTTCTCTCCAGCGATTACAATATATATTATATTTTTGTTGCTGTTTATATAGCGCAAACTCGACCGCAGGTATCGGAGCGCTTTACATTAGCACCAGGTGCATTACATACTGCCACATTCATTGTTAGGCTCGAGGAGATTAAGTGATTTGCCCAGAATCATGGGATGCATGTTTGAGCCGACGCCGAGACTCGAACCTGGTTGCCCATCGTCAAAGTCGGCCGTTAAGACTTGGGATACTGATGTGTGTACTGCTTATGGGTGTGACTTGCTTCTGGTCGTACCTACTCACATACACATATTTGTGACTCATTCGTAATGTGAATAAGATTTTTTTTTTTAATTGATGTTTTCGAACCCTTTCTTTTTCCCCGCCATACCCAGAACTGGGTAATATAGTGACCACATAATTGTGTCTAATCAACCATGCAGACGATCCTTGGTTGCGGTATAACCAGTGGACAGCACTTGAATGCCTGCTTCATTTGGGGGATTAACTTGCATATTGAGGGACACATGATACTCCCCAAGCGTGGTCAGGCACTGGCAACAAACCCCCTCCCCCCGCCACACCCCCCCTTCTCGTTTCTCCGTGGCGTTGTACCAAGTTCTCCGGAAATTGCGTTTTTCTTTCTCTTCATGGATTATTCATTTTTTTGCTGATGAATAATACACACTTGTTCTTTGCATAGATTACCTTTTTGTTGTGGATTCTGCAAGTGTACAGCTGGCTGCCAGCGAGATGTCATTTTCATAATTATTGTTAATGTTTGGCCTGCTGTGATTTACGTGACCGTGACAGTTTCTCTGTTCTTCACTTGTCTGTGCGGTTTATACCGATACCTATAAAAAAAGCTGCGAAGAGATGTACCGGAAGTTCAGGAACGTCACGCCTGTAGTGGGGCGGGACTTCCGTCTTCTGAAGCCCGCGCCCACGGAGTGGCTGGTCCAGAAGAGCAGTGGTGACGCGGGGCTCCCATGCCGGAGGGAGAGCCCCGCGGAGGCTGCAGAAGTCCGGAGTGGCGGCGATGCGGTGAGAGGGGCTTAGTTGTACTGGAGTGTGGCGGTGGCGCTGGGGGGGGTGGTGTGTGTCTCTGGATGTGTGCGCTTGTGTGTGTGTATGTGCGCTCGTGTATTTGCTTGCGTGTGTCTCTCTGTGTGTGCTCTCGTGTGTGTGTGTGTGTGCGTGCGTGTGGGAAGCGAAAACAGGGGGGGTGTGGCTGTGTGTGTTGGAGGCTTTCATGGGAGACAGGAGCTGGTGAACGTGCGCGCGACCTGATCCGATTACGGCATGCTGCGCGTGCCCATCTCCTGTCTCTTTGAAAGCAGACTCGCTGACTATAGGTCTCGTTGCGACATCGCTTCGCGATGCGTCGCAGGTGCGAGACCTAAAAAGGGATGCAAAATGGGCAGTCCGAGTCAGCAAAATTGTAAAGGCAGATTAGGAGTGGGTGATGTGGGTAAAGATGGGATCCAGCCAGAGGCCTGCTATTTGAGTAGACTGTGTAATTTTAAGAGCAGAGCCTAGACAAGCTAGCTTTCAATGAAGGTAAGAAACAGTGAATCATTAGCGTCCTCAAGAGGATGATCAGTGCACCATTACAAGTTTTTAAGTGCAGATGGAGAATAAGCAAAGACGTTAGTATTTGCAAACAGATTTCCTTAGTTTCTTCCCACATTTTAAGCACTTTTCCCAGAGATAAATTGGGCCTGCTTTTTAAAGGCGAAAAGTGTCCATTGAAAATCGCAAAGGTGCAGCTATACTCAAAAAATTGTAAACTTATTTCAACTCCACTTACTGTTACCAACCAATTCAGGATTTCATCCCAACTTGAGAAGAGCAACGTGGAATGAGTAACCTTGAATGAAGACTTCACATGCTCGATCATTGCCCACCTTTTACAGAGAACTTCAAACTAATTGAGAGATTATCATCTGAAAATCGTTCAGCAAGCTACACTAAAAGGCGCTTTATTATTGTTTGTCCATCTAATTATGTACTTTTGTATCCTCAGTACTCCAGTCCACGTAATTCAGCTCTGATTTAAAATAATTTCATAAATACATATTTGAATACGTAGAAAATAATATTGTTAAGAAAAATATGCTATATATAAAAATCTTTGATTGGAAACGTAACCCTGTTAAGTGTTATACCCTTGCCATCTATATACTGCATGCACATTAAAAAAATGCAACGTGTAGAGCCATGATACAGTACAAAATGTTCTAGGCCCTGCAAACACAATGGTAACATTCTACACCAGCGGTTCTCAACCTGTTGTCAATGGACGTTTGGGGGCTCGCGACGCCTGCTCACGGATCCCAGTATTGATTAAGTGGGGAGCAATAGAAGTTAAAAGATTAAATCACTGTTCTATACCCTGTTGCAGACACAACTTTTGGGACTAATGTTTTCATATACCCATTATGGCTGGACTGATCCCTCCCCCGATCACCAGTTCATGAAACGCATCTACATTTAGTGACGCTATGTAAAGGATATACATGCATTATTAAAACAGCAATCGCCTTCTATATTGGTACAATTAGTTTTAGAAAACAAAACAGAAAGATACAAAAAGACAAAAAACGAAAAAAAAACCAAAGGTTTACCTTTGTACAGATATTATATTATTTTCATTTTACCTTGTTTTTAATTGCACATCTATATGGAACTATAGCCCTTCTATTTCAATGTTCCTTCCTTATTAGTATTACAATGTCTTGCATTAAATACATTATCCGTGCTCGACATTGTCCCGACTGTGTGAATTTTGGAAACTTAAGTGAACTGCTATTCAAACAGAGCTGTACACAGAAAAACAAGCATTAGCATAGCCAATAGGTCTCGCTTTTGGGACCTTATAAGTATTTAGTTATGCAGCACAATATCCTTAGTGCAACAACAACTGTTGCATGGCTAAACACTTATAAGGTCCCAAAGGCGAGACCTATTGGCTATGTCAATGCTTGTTCTTTAAGGAAAATAGGCTGCATTAAAAAAAAACTGCTTTATTTAAAAGAAGTCCCAGACATGGAGGTCTGCTGAGCCCAGCAGGCACCGTCCCTGGGAAGGCCAGCTATTCAGAATGGGGTTGCAATATGCAACAGCCTCTTTAATATGCATGAGGCATGCAATTTGAGACCCTATTGGGAATCGCAAAAAGTGTCTCAGACACTGTTGTACATTGGCATATGCGACTTGCAATATGGTGCAATTTGCGAGTCGCAATTGCCAATGATCGTACATCTGGCCCTAAGATTGGCTAATCATCCCTAAACTTGGACGTGCAGACTGGGGTGGCCGCATCTTCTTGCTAAATGCTTCCAACAATTGGAACAGTCTTTCTACCTATCAAATCCTCTACCAACCTTATTACTTTCAGGAGATCTATCAAGACTTGTTTATTTAATAAAGAATAACTTTCTGTTTCCTTCGTGCACTCAGTAGTCAGTGCCAAGACGCCTTTGGGCAATTGTGCACCTAATTAGTGAATTTAACATAACATTTACCAACAGATCACCATGACTTGAGTGGATCCTGGTCTGCTGATCTCCCAGCTGGGAAGGGTGGCACTGCAAAAGATGCCAAGAACACTTGCCCTGAGCCTGGAGAACCAGCCAGCCTGACTGGCAAGACAAGAGTCCCCTGTAAGGAGTAGGAGAGACAGGAGAAACAAGGCCTAGTGGGGATCCAGAGACGAGGATCCCAGTGAGTGAGGTGTGAGGCTGAATGTCCATCAGGACTGACTATACTGTAGGGCTGTTGTAATGCACCAAGGGCCCTTTGAATGTGTATTGTGGGCTGTCACCCAAAAGCATCGATTGGGGCCGCTGCTGAGGTGCTTCATCACGGGCATCTCCCAAGAGCCAGTCAACTCGTGGGAACATTTCTCCCCCCTGTCTGCCAGTAGAGGTAGCCCCTCGACTCTGTTGCTGCTGTGTGCAGATTCAAGTGGCAACCACCAGACCACAGAGCCTGTGGGCTGATTACCTGGTGTTGACTGCCGGACGTGTCCACCAAGGAGGATTCTGCAAGATCCAGAGGCTTGTCTGAATACCAGACCAACGACTTCTGCCAAAGGGGTCCTTCACCACCAGAGAAGGTTCTCGTGTTGCTGAAGGTACTGTGCCCAATGCCAGACCGAAGCTCTTATGTCCCAAAACAGGAATCACCAGCACAAACACTGGAGCATAGAAGGGGGCTGTTACCTTGTTGCTACCACTTAGGTAAATGATATCTAGCAGGGGCTCGTTAAGACTTAGGGACTAAGGTGCAATGTGGCACAAGTTAGAAATGGTAAGAGACTTGTCGGCACTTATGAATCTCCATCTAAGCATGAAAATCATTCTGCAGTTCGGAGACATTACCCCGGGGCAACTTTAGCATCATGTCTGAGTGACCAGAGGTCGGTGTAAATACCTCACCCCCAATTAACTAAGAAAACTCTGCATTCAAGAAAGACTCACTCAAAGCAGAAGGGAAAAAACCCTTTCATTCCTCCCCTTATTATGTTTGTAGGAGGTGGGGGAGGGGGCTGGAGGAGCCCGACTAATTGATGGGAAAATGCCTCTCTCTGATGTAACTGAGTTTACTCCCCCCCAGAGCCCAAAACAACAAAAAACAGTCCCCGCAGCTGCCAGCCTGCACCGCCGGACCCCACCTCTGCTCGGCACAGATTGTAAAAAATAAAAAGGTGGATTAAATGATTATGTAAATGGGGCTGGCAAGGCTGGGGGGGCAGTGCCACGGGGCGGATACCAATGAATTTAATTGAGATAATCAGAGCCGCCCTTAACGAGCTGGTGGCGGGAAGGAGCGATTCCTTCTGTTTCAGCTGAACTTTCTCTCTCTGCCCTAAAGCCCCCCTCCTCCCTTCACTTTCTGAACACAGACACCTACCGCAGTGACTGGCTTCCGGTCACCAAACTGAGCCGCCCTTCGGATTCACTTCTTCATTGAAGTTCACAAGAACGATCACTCAATGGCAATTTCATTCTGTTTTGTGGATATGGTTTACATTTTTTTTAAAATATTTTTTTGGGGCGTTTGCAGAACTTTCCAGCTTGTGTATGTTGTCTCGCGGCGTTTAGAGCATGGCAGCAACATGAAATGGGAGGCATCAGGGTGAATATGTCAGACATAAAAATGCACTTGTATGGGGTGCCCTTTATAGGGGTTTCCTAGATTGCCTATAAAGGCCTAAGGTCCTTAAGAATATATCCAGCACCTCGGGTCCCCTTTTTACCCGTCCAAAAGCCTCACTCACCGACAGCACCGAAATAAAACAAGCATTGGCCATGCGGGAGGTGGGGAGGGGAAGAAGCGGGAGTTGTGTGTGCACTCGGCCAATGCTTACATAAACAAGCATTGCGCGCAAGCGTGCGCGAGGGCGGGAGCGGCCGAGAGCAGGCAGCGTTTCCCTTGCGGGAGCGTGCGACCAACTGGCGCTGCGCGCTCCCGCAAGGGAAACGTCAAACTAGCACGCGTTGCCATTGAAGGCAATGCAACGCGTGCACGTTTTTGCCCGAAAAAGCTCATCAATTCCAAGAGGTCTCTTCCTACCGCAACGGATGCGCGTTGCATAGGCAAGACCTAACAAGGGTGTGCGGAGCAATAAATATAGCTAATAAAAAATGCACTGACAACAGAAACACTTGTTTGTTGCTTTGAACATTCAGGGAATCAAACGCACAAATCTGCTTTGAAGATGACGGAAGGATGCCTCGTTTCTGCCAGCTCTTTAGACCGTGCACTTTGGAACTGAAAGGACATTGTTTTGAATGATAAAGTCACGGAATCCAGCAAAGTGACATGTCAGGCAGCGACATTCCAGATCTTCAAAGCGGCATTGTTTAGGAAGATGTACGGCATACACTTCAGAACAGTAATAATTCAACGTCCTCAACCACAGATGCCTCATTACCGCGATTGCAGACGGACAGCTCTGGCTGTCTTGTGCCATGCTTGGAATGGCACATGGGCGCGTTGCCAGCCTGAAACAGCTTGCATACCTGAAACCCCCAGGGCTTCCACGCTTCGAAATAACTCTTTGACTTAATATCCTACAATTATTTGACACATGCGTCCCTGGGAGATCACAGTGAAATATCGGAGGTCCCGACTCCCGGTACATTGGCATTGATTGTGAGTAGAGGCGATTGTGACGCATTTAGAACGGAATTGCAAGGGACCTTTGCTTCAGGGTCGCTTCATGACAAAAAAAAGGACAATTGGACCCTTGGGCCAGTGGCAGTGACTGCGCAGAGTGAAAAATGCTGTAAGTTAACAAGGGCGGCTGTTCGTACTCAAATCCCATTTTTGGGGGGGGGTGAAGGACGGTTAAATGACAAAACAGCAATAAAGCAAAAGCAAATTTGTTCTTTAAGTTTTCTTTTTCCTATTCTCATTATAGAAAAGCTGAAAATGTATTTCGTTCTTAGAAAACTTGATTTCCATTTAAAATATGATTTTTCCCTTGGTAAACAAGATGTCAGCGGTTCTTTCATTTAGGTGCTTCCCTGCGAAATGGATCCAAAAACAGAAGAAGCTCGCGAGTGGTGCATGTGCCACAGCGTGACGTGTGGTTTCAATTATTGCTACCGTGTCTGGGCACTATAATTGAAACCACATGGCCTTGGTGCGCGTAATAGACACCAATAGGCCATGGGTGGAGCACTGTGCCCGCCTTTAGCCAATTGTGTGCTGCTTTTCATTACAAGATGCACGCAAAGTCCAATAGCGAAGCACAAAAGGAAAAGCACATGCATGAGCGTGTGCGATTCGTAGGTTGATTTTCAAACCCTCTCCAAAAGGACTCTCGCTGAGCGACTGTGTTGCACACTGCAACGCACAGGCGCGAGACCTAAAAACAGACAAGAGATCTCCCTTACATTGTCAGGAGAGAGCAGACTATGATGGCTCCCTGGGTGTAAAGAATCGGAGGATCACACCCTGATGGCCTCAAGCAAACAGGGAGGTTCAAGAGAACAAAGGGATCGGAAATGCAGATTAGCCCAAATATCAGTTCCTACATGACTATCATAATGCTTACGATGCTAACATCAAGATATCACCAGTCATAATGCTGAGTGGAAGACTCATAACAGAACTCTTTCCTAACCCCTCATCGTGGGTTATTTGGACTAACACCGCTGAAGCAATTCAAAATCCACAGTGCAGGAACAATGAAGCTATGAACTTCATTGTTCACCAACCCCTCCCAACCCCCCCAGTGAAGCCACAGATGTCACATCCTTCCAGGACGTCTGCAACAAACTTCTATATGAAAATAAAGTCCCTCTACGACAACTCCAATGAACATACACCAGACACCAAAACCACCCCTGTCTCCAGCAACGACAGCCATACCTACCATATCCACCTGGACCCCGGTCACCACCGAAGACACTGCCACGGCCATGAAAAGCATCCACTCTGGAGCTCCCACGGACCCCTGCCCACTGCACATCTTTCACATAGCCGTCACCGCCATAGCACCTGAGCTACAACGCACCAACAGCACCACTTTCAAAGCCGGCACTTTCCCTGCAGAAGTCAAGCCCCTCCTCAAGAAGCCCTCCGCAGTCCCAACGGACCTCAAAAGCTACCTACCCATCTCTCTCCTCCCCTTTGCGGCCAAAGTCACTGAGAAGAACGTCAACGTTCAGCTTACAAACTTCATCGAAGAGAACTCCATCCTCGGCCCTTCCCAATCTGGATTTCGCAGCAACCACAGCACCGAGACAGCCCTCCTTGTTGCCACCGACGACATCCGTACTCTCTTCGACCAAGGCCACACCGCGGCTCTCATCCTACTAGACCTCTCTGCATCCTTCACCACCGTCTCCCGCCGTACTCTCACTGCCTGACTCCACGACGTCTGCATGCAGGAAACCGTCCTTAACTGGCTCCGCTCCTTCCTCACCGGCAGAACTCAAAGAATCAGACTCCCGCCCTTCCTCTCCGAACCCACAGAGATCAACTGCGGAGTACCCCAAGGATCATCGCTGAGCCCCATGCTCTTCAACATCTACATGGCTCCCCTCGCCTCCATCCACAGACAGCATGGACTCAGTATAGTATTCTATGCCGACGACACCCAGCTCATCCTCTCCCTCACTAAGTACCCCCACACCACCAGACTCAGTTTAGTTTCCAGGAAGGAATGAAAGACATTGCATCCTGGATGAGCAGCAGCTGCCTTAAGCTCAACTCGGAGAAGACTGAAGTCCTCGGATCCACCCCCTCAGCATGGGACATCACCTGGCCCACCGCCCTTGGAAACCCCCAACCCCCACGGATCACGCCCGAAACCTCAGCATAATACTCGACTCCTCCCTCACCATGATCTGACAGATTAACGCCGTCGCCTCCACCTACTTCAACACCCTCCGCATCCTTCGCAAGACCTTTAAATGGATACCCCCCGAATCCAGAAAGACCTTCACCCACGCACTCATAACTAGCAGACTGGACTACGGGAATCCCCTCAATGCTAGAATGAACAAATCTTTGCTTCGCAAACTCCAGACCATCTAGAACACCACGGCCAGACTCGTCCTCGGCATCCCACGACATGAACACATCACCCAACACCTCTAAAACCTCACTGGCTCCTCGTCGAGAAAAGAGTAACATTCAAGCTACTCACCCATGCCTACAAATCCCACCACAACACTGGACCCTAATACCTTAACAAAAGAGTCTCCTTCTATGTACCCAAGAGAAACTTCTCTCCGAAACCCCGCGCATCCACAGAGCCAGAGCCGGTGGAAGAACCATCTCCTACATGGCGGCAAAGACCTGGAACAAGATCCAAATCTACATAAGATGCTCCCCCTCTCTGCACACCTTCTGGAAGAGCCTCAATAGCTGGCTCTTCAGTTGACCCAACCACCCCAGATTGATTGATTGATAAACCATTGCAAGCATGCAAAGCTTTGATCACTCTTTGTGGGTGATCCTGTGTTCCTGCGTACCAGTCAACACAGGGTAAAATTCAAAACCCGACCATGGTATGTTACTATGGTCAGGAGTACTACGATAACCACTAATCAAGATAGCGCCAAGATCCCTCAGAACGTTTCTTTCTTTAGAAGGGTTTCTGAACAGGAAGCACAACAATGTTTTGCAAATGTTGCCCCTGCAAGTTATTCACTGATGCCTCCATCTGCCCCCGTGATGCCTCAGCACAGTGCTTATTAATCTGTGGTCGGGACCCGTGTAGTTCCATGAAGCATGCTCAAGGAGTACGCAACCGTAACAAAATTAAATATTATAATTAATAGGTTAAAATGAATAAAGTATATGTAAATAAAGAAGCAAATTTGAAAATGGAGAAAGCTTTTTTATGTTTGACTGTGAAGTACATTTTTAGCATTTGTTTGGTAATGTAGCTTTTGTATTTGTGTATTGTTTTGAGGTTCAAATCATAGAAATTGCTTAAGGCGGGAGTCCCCAACTTAAAATAATGACTCCGTGTGGGTCCTCAGATTCCAGTAATGATTAAGTGGGGGTCCACAAAAGACAAACCATTAAGAAACGCTGCTCTAGCAGAATCGCATGGCAGGCTAGTGTGGGAAAATGCCACACAGGAAGGAGTAGTAGCCTCATCGCCACCCAGCCAACTGCTGAGTCAGGCTCCAATGGTGAGATGGAGAGAGATCAATCCAGAGCTGGCCACCAACCATACTCTTTAACATGACTCAACAATATCAAGACTATGAACAACAAAGCATTAGATGTTATCAGACATTAAAGTCCCCACCCCGTGACTATTAACCTCTTTGAGGCTATTGACGGAACCGTTCCGTCACGGCTCGCGGGTGAGTTGTGCTCATGACGGAACGGTTCTGTCACCCGCGGAGCTCACCCGCGCGCCCCCCCCGCGACCGTTAGCGCTGCAGCGGAATAGCCGCCGCAGCGAAAGAGTTAACTGCTCAAGCATTCATTATTCCTTCTTTTACCTTCTGTCTTTGCCTGAGCTTTATACAAATGTGAAGTTTTATCGAAATGTCGGGAGTATGTAATGTGGTTCATGAGGACACACCTGTTGTTTAGTCATGCTTAAATGTTGATGTATGTCGTCATTCATGTTGTAGTGTAGTTCCTATATTCCCAATAGGCTCCGCGCATTGGAATAACAAACGATAGCTTAGACGTAGGACTGAGGTCGACTAGGTCTCCATTGAATATGTTAGACTTAATTGTCTGTGCCAGCTAGCTCAGGGGTCACTAGAAACTTTCTTGCGTAAACAAGAAGGCGTTTAGCTTTCCTGAATAGACAAGAAGGGATTAGCTTCTAACAACCATATCACACGACAACTTTGTTCCCCCTGGAATAAGGAATATATCTCTAGAGTCGCGGAAACAATAGATAGCTATTTTACTCAGTCAATCGTGCATGCTTTGTTTCACTAGAAATGCAGAGAAATAGAGAGTCGGGCGTTTTCAATAAAAGGGTTATTTATTGAGCAGTCTTCTTTCTCATGTAAGAGAAATGAATTGCCACAATTGCAATACTTGTCATAAAGTAAAGTGCGTACAGTAAAAGGAGTATTGTGAAATAATACTGTAAAAGCATTTATATGGTTTCTAAGCCATAGGATACTTAAAATGGATAAAATACATACAATAATAAAATAATGACTAAACGTGCTCATCTGGTGTTTCTAAGATACGCCTACCCAAGTGTACCTAACCTAAGCCTAGTACAGGGAAGGAGTAGATGAGTTACAGTTTTTGTGAAGAATCTGAATCAAGAATTCTCTATGGGTCTAATCAGTTCCGTACCTTGGGTATAGAATGAAGGAGGTCTTGTATCTCTCTCTCAGGACTCGATCTCCCAGAAACCCGCAAGGGTGTCAGGGAAACACTGGAGCTGAATTTTCTCGGCAGGAGAAAAGACAGCGTCTCTCTCAGTGCGTAAGCAGGGAGGGTCGGCTTCCTTCGGCACTCGCATCAGCTGGGCATCGGGCAAGTAGATAGCCGATCTGCTCCAAACCACCGTGTGTTTGCTTAAGGCAGATGCTGGTATATTTATACCTGGAAGGTGCAGAGTTTGACGTAAGATTGGACATAAGACGTCACTAAGAACTGGCAGTTCTTTCAGGACTCTCAGGAGTTCTAGGACAAATCAAAACAGAAGCAGGAGAAATTCCCAGGCTGCTGAAGGCTTGGTTTGTGTAAGAACGCGTTGTACTTTCTAGGAGTCTATGGGAGTAGCCTTGCCGTATTTGGACTGCTTTGGCTATGACTTAATATGGATATGATTCTTATGCCTTTATAAGGATATGATTTATTATAACCACACAAGGGCATACATCTGGAATATCTAATTAGGGTCCTAGATCCATTCACAACAATGTATTAAATAGATAAGAGTGTGCCTGCAAGAGGCAGAGCATGGTTCATTTGTAAAGACCATTTGTGTGTGTGTTGTGTCTGTGGCCTATACACCCTTTGCCCCACACAACAGTACACTAAAAATTTAACTTACTTAGACTTTTGTCATTTTAAATAGCATCACCCTATTTGTCAGGGTGTCGGGCCGCTTTGCGAAACTTTTTCCTGGCTTTGTTCCTCAAAAACAAAAGTGAGAACACTGAAAAAGTCATCACTAAGATTCCTGGGAAGGGAGATAAAATGTTGACAGGCATGGACCCAAGTACACTCCCAGTCTATGTGGCTGCTCCTTTGTGCCCCCAGATTAAACTTCTAGGGCTGGCCAGCAGACATTCTCTCAAGTCTCAGAAGTAGTGCTGCTCCTACACGCTTCTTCCAAGTCGCAGTTAAAGGTAACCCTCGCCCTTGGCTGAAAACATAAAGAGTGCTAATTTGGTCATAAAGTGGACATTTAAACTATCTATTGAAATACAGCGTATGTGGGAGAGGATGTGGCACTATTGCCCGAGCTGGCTACTTTAGAACTGAGGAACCAGCTTCGAGTCTCTGCGTCACTCAACCTCCTGTGACACTGGGAAAATCAATTAATCTCCCCCGTGCCTAAAAAAGGTAAATGTTTTCTTGGGTGATGTAACTGGTTGGTCGCATATAAAGCACTCCAATACCTCCAGGTCAAGTTCACGCGATATAAAACAAAAAAAATATATATTCTGACAGACGCTGACCTGGCATCTGCCACGCTAAATGTGAATGATGCGCTCTTTGTGAGCAGCACCTAAACACAGACACTGCATCCGCTCACTACCTCTCTGGCACCCTCTACCAGAGGTCTTCAATCTGTGAGGCGCGAGCCCCAGGGGGGTCATGGAGTCCTGGGAAGGGGTTCACAGATTCCCCACCTTCAATTGTCCCTGCAAAAAGATAGCCACCCTGGGGCAGCTAATTTAGATCGTTATCAGCTGCTTGCCTGAATGAAAGGCACATGTGCTGTATCAGTTAACCTGCAAGTGTAAAGGATGCTTGGGAGCAGTGCTGGCTCTTTGTGATGGCAAAGATTTGTTTTTTTGAGTGGCAGTGCAAAGAGTTAACAACTGGGCTGAAAAGTTCTTGCTTTTAATTTTAACTGCGTTTACACAGCCCTTAGTGTCCCTAAAGAGGTGCTGAAGGTACAGTTCTGTAAAAAACTAATTGCACTACATATGCTCTGGTATTATTAAAATCTACATTTTGAAAGTACCATTTTGCACGTTTTAAAGCCTTCTATTTTTCCATATGACTTACATCTTCACAGTGCATTCTGTCACAGGCTGTGACTTCGTAGCACTAAAAAATACACATCAGTATTCTCCACTGCACCAATCAATATTTAATTATGTGGTTCTCTGCTTACACACAGACCTCTGCAGTGCATTAACTAATAGAGGTTTCATAATGTACTACAGTGCATTTCCCACTGAGCAATAACTTTTTTTATTTATTTTTTATTTACGTAGCCCATTATTATATATGTTGATACCTGATGGTGAAAGATCTACAAAACGTACAGAATATTTTGGGCCTATTTATGAGAGGCTTGCATTGCCAGAGCATCACTTTTATTGATGCTCAGGTGGCGCTAGCGTCTCAACCATACCTATGAGGCAGTGCAAAGTCACCCTGCATGTTTTTGCATAGCCTCATAGATACGGAGAAAGATATAGCAGCGCAAGTCACTGCGTTGCTTACTCTGCATTAACGGAGGTGTTCCATGGGCTTTGCGTGGGGTCCCGACACATAACCTATGGATTTTGATGCTGCCCCATATCTACAACATCATGTAAAGCTGGGGCAGCTCCCCAGTGGATGCGTAACGAGGAGAAGTGTTTCATTTCTCCTCGTTTTTCCTCCTTTCAATGTGCGCTGCATTCTGCAGCTCACATAGAAGAGGAAAACGCCCCTAAGGATTGTTTTGGGGAAGGAAGGTGTCCCTTCCCGTAAAAAAGAAATCCTGCCTATGTTGGTGCTAGGCAGCAATTTGTGTGCCAACGTAATGAAAACGGACTGGAATGCACAGTATTTCATAAATAAGGTGCATTCCAGCACTTTCACATTGGCATAGGGCAGCTCTGCAAGAAGACTTGCGGCACTGCCCTAAGTCAATTCCTCATAAATGAGGCCTTTTGTTTTTAGCTACACCTTTGGCTACACCCTAACGCTCATTGACCTTTGGTTTGCTAAACACTGTTTAATATCATTTCCCCACCATAAAAATTATTTGCTGTGGTAATAGGTGACTGTTAGAAATGGGGGTCTCTAGTTGGCAATGGTTTGCACCTTTGTCCAAGTAGGGACCCTTCTCTCTAGTCAGGGTAAGAGGGATACACTGCTAAAATAACCCCTGCTCACCCCCTTGGTAGCTTGGCACGAGCAGTCAGGCTTATTTCAGAGGCAACAGTAATACAGTGAAAACACAAAAAAAGGACACCACACCAGTTTAGAAAGATATCCAATACTTTATATATTCAAAACAAGACCGAAACAATAAAAATCCAACATACTGTACTTAAAAATATGCACTTTGCAAAAATAACCTTAAAAAGATAGTTCCTTGAAGTTGGTAGTCATTGCAGTGTTGACAGATCACGGTGCAAGTGACAGTGCCGGTTACGGGGCTTGGCGTCGGTCGATCCGGACTGCGGTGTGGGATGGGGCGGGGCGTCGTAAGACTGACGAGCGGTGCCCCCAAGCCACGGTGCAGCCACGGGTGTCGAAGTCAGTAACAGCATCGGTGAGACCAGGGCGGCGAAGTGAAGCGAGGCAGCGTGGAGTGCGGTACCCACAGGTCACAGTGCAAGCAGCTGCTCAGCAGCAGAGGTCGTCATCAGTGAGACCAGGGTTGCGGTGCGGCATGCGGTGGTGCCCTCTGTGGTGCCTTCAGGACATGGAGCCAGCGACTGAGTCGGTTGCTTCCCCCCCTCTGTGGTTCTGGAGGCGGTACGGAGAGATCAGTGAAGTCTTTGCGGTCCCCTAGACTTCAGGACAGGAGGCAAGCTAAACTTGAAGGCCTCGAGATACTCAGCAACAAGTAAAGAAAGTTCAGTCCAGTCATTTACCTGCCCACGGCAGAAGCAGCAACTGCAGGCCAACCAAACAAAGCAACAACACAGATAAGGGGCAGTACTCCTCTTGACAGTTCTTCCAACTCTTCTTCTTAGCAGGTTCCTTGATTCCAGCGAGTTATAATGTTCTGGGGTCTGGGCCCCTATATTTATACTCAGTTTCTCTTTGTGCTTTTGGGCAGAGAGTGTCTGTACCTAGCCCAAACCAATTCCATCCTCTCTGGCCCAGCTTCCTGGCAGGAGGTGGAGACAGCATAGTCCAACGCAGACCAAGTCCATTTAGGTGCAAGGAAATCTCCTCCCACTACTATAAATATAGTCCAGGTCTATTCATCCAAGCCCTAACTCATCCAGGAAAGGCAGGACACACCTTGACACCCCCCTCAAGTGGCTGTCTGATGAGAATGCACATCCCCAGCCCCTGTCACTCCAAAGCCAGTCAATCCACAAACCCAGCAGAGGCACACAGGATGGCTAAGCAAGAAAAGACCTTGTTAGACCTGGCACCATTGCCGTGGGTCTCCCTTCCATTTTTGCTGTTGCCTCATGTGTTTTTGCTGGTGTTAGATGCTTTGGGCACTGTGCCACTGCCGTCCAGTGCCACAGTGCAAGTGCTCCCTATTGTGAATTGATGTATTAATCAGTGGTTCCATGTCTAGCTATTTGGTTTACTTGTCAGACCCTAGTCTAGTTCACTGAGTGAGCCCAGGGCGTGTATTCCAAATGCTGCTG
Source organism: Lissotriton vulgaris (assembly GCF_964263255.1). Lineage (NCBI taxonomy): Eukaryota > Metazoa > Chordata > Amphibia > Caudata > Salamandridae > Lissotriton > Lissotriton vulgaris. The sequence goes on from NC_141693.1 coordinate 987,435,587, forward strand.
GTGGGCTTGCAGCACTGGTTGTGCCACCCACAGAAGCAGCCTTGTAAAATGTGTTTAAGGTCTGCCATTGCAGAGCCTGCGTGCAGTTGGGTACTGTCATGCTGACTGGGCAAGTGCACCCACTTGCCAGACCCTAAACCTTCCCTTTTCTCCTATGATAGGCCCACGGGCTGGGTGCATTGTAAGTATAAGGTAGGACAAGCCCTGATGTGTGTGGCATGTCCTAATAGTGTATTACAGCCCTTTTCGTTTTTCACTATTGCAAGGCTACCTGTCCTCCAAAGGCCAGAATGGGCTGTTAGATTATTACATGTTTATAATCCTAACAGACTCAGAGAACATGGCAGAATTTCGAGTTTAGTATGCCTGGACTCAGAATGATAAAATGCATCTTTTAGTGAAGTTGGTTTTAACATTCTGTGTTTGCAAATACCACTTTTGGAAAGTAGGTATTTGCTTGTCTAACCTTTCAAGCCTGCCTCTGCTAGGTTGTGTATTCCTTTGTCTGGTTTTGTGAGTGACAGGACTGGGGGATTCCAAGAGACAGGATGAGTCAGCCCAGTGGTGAATAGAGAGATCTGCATCTAGATGGGAGGGAGGAATTGCACCTGAACCTTGAATAGGGCTGTGCCGGCCTTCCACAATGCCAGCTCCACCTCCTGGGGAGCGGTTGATGTCTCTGCCCTGCACACTGAAAGAAGAGAAGGAGTCCTGTCAACAAAGTGCTCCAGGACTGTACCTGCCTTCTACAATGGTGGCTCCATCTCCTGTGGGATGTCTGATGTTTCTGCCCTGCACTGTGAAAGGAAAAGAGAAGTCTGGTAAACAGAGTGCTTCAGAACTGATTTGGACTGGGCAAAGACTACTCTCCCCTCAGAGAACAAAGGATTTTGGTGTATAAATATTGGGACCCTGATCCCATGAAATTAGATCACTTTTGGACTACCAGAAGAAACCTTTATTGAGGAGAGGAACCTGAAGAAACTGAGGAGAGACTATTCCCAAGCTGAAGTGCTGCTTGGGGGATTGGCCTGCAGTGGTTGCCTTACTGCCAAAGGAAGGAGAAAGGAACTTTGTGTACTTTGCTTTCAACTTGTGAAGGATCTCCAAGGGCTTGGAAAAGAGCTTGGCTCCTGCTGAAGTCTCAGGGACAACAGACTTCAACCCCCAGCTCCCCAGAGTTCCTTGGAAGTGCCTGCTTGGTTCCCGCAATTAGAGACCGACGTGCATCGAGGCGAGAATACAGGCTATATAACAAATTCACCAAACAAACGAACTGGTTTCGGCAACCTGACTGACTGACTGGTGCCGCTATATCGAAACTTAAAAAGCACCCGATAAGGACCGGGTTGGAATTATCACCGGTTCCCCGACCACGCGCTTTGATCATTAAGATCAGCCCTGAAGAGTCACAGCCACATGCTGTGATGAAACACGTGTCGGCTTGAGTGACATGTACAGTGATTTCCCAAGTGGAGAACACTGCTGATGAATAAAACTTTTGAAAAATTCACGTTTGATTTGATCTATCCCTAATTAAACAATACTCTAACAAGAAAACATTCTATTGATATATATTGTGTGCTCTGGATCTTTGCCCAAACAGAACAAAAGGGTGGTCTCTGCCCCCCCTTTTTTTACAGAGGTTAAGGTTCTCCTCTGGCCAAGAAGCACCTACATTGATACCAGGAGAAATCAATACTCTACCGTGAGAAGTTGAGCGCCAAAATTCTGAACACTAAAAAACCGACTCATAGACTATTCAGTGCCTGCTACTGTTTTGGGCCTTCTGAGGAACTGTGTTGCAAGGAGCTGCAGCACGACTCATCAAAGAAGAAGCATGTCGCCGTCGCTGAGCCTGCCGTCGCAACTCTGAAGGAAGGTGTCTCCGCTGGATCTGTCGCACTACACCGCATCGAGAGAAGAATGCCGCAATGAAGAGGAAGCGTGTCGCGTCGCTGCTGCTGCCTTCGCAACTCCGAAGGAGGGTGTCGCCACTGTAGCTGTCGTACTGCACTGCATCGAGAGAAGAGTCTCGCAACGAGATCGGAGCGTGTCGCCGTCGCTGTGCCTGCCGTTGCAACTCCAAAGGAGGGTGTCGCAGCTGGAACTGTCGCACTGCACCGCATCGAAGAAGAGCACCTCGCATCCCGGAGAAGCGCGCCGCCATTGGAGCTGCTGCCGTCGCATCGTAGTTGTCGCCGCTGTAGTTGTTGAATCGTGTGGAAGCTTCACGCATCGTGGGAGAAGAGTGTCGCCGCTGGAGCTGCTGACGTCGCATCGCGGAACAAGGGTGTCGCCGCTGTAGTCCACGCATCAAACCGAGAACTTCTCGCATCCCCGGAGTAGCGTGCCACATCTGGAAGATCTTCACGTCTTTATTTCTTTGCACCTGAACTTTGCCGCATTTCCCTCGCTGCGACATTACTTGTCGTGGAAGCGCAACGCAACCTGAGGTACATTGACGCAAAGAGTTGCATCTCAAGAACTGAACTAAGCCAAAACTACCATCTTAAAGTACCAGTATTGTGTATTTTTGCCATTTATTATCTTGTGGTAAATTTATATAAAGTCTACTTATTTTCTACATAAAACCTTGTGTGGTGTCCATCCGTAGTGTTGTCACTGAGTTACTGTATGTGGTCACAAATGCTTAACACACTGCCTCTGAGATAAACATGTCTACTCATGCCAAGCTACCAAGGGGGTGAGCAGGGATTATTTTAGGAGTGTAATCCCCTTATCCTGACTAGAGGTAAGGTTCCCTATTTGTCACAAGTACCTACCTGTGCCAATTAGAGACCCTCAAATCTAACAGACCTACTTTCTGAAAGTGGTATTTTCAAACACAGAACATAAAAATCATCTTTACTAAAAGATGCATTTTTATATTCTGAGTTCAGGCATACTAAACCTCATTTTTCTATCTTGTAACAATGGGAAGATATGCTTATAAGATGCTACAAGTAAACTCCCATTTTATGCTACAGGACAGATAGCTTTTCCATAGTGAAAAATAATTCACTTGAATTGAATTGTCCTAGTAATTCACTACCAGGACATGTCACACACACTAGTACATGTCCTAACTTTAATATACATGACACCTGGCCCAGAGGGGTTCTTTGGCCCTACCTTAGGGGTGACTTACATGTAAGAAAAGTGTAGATTAGGGCCTGGCAAGTGGGTGCACTTGCCAGGTCGACATGGCAGTTACAAACTGCGCGCAGACACTACAGTGGCAGCTCTGATAACCCTTTTCAGGGATGCTTGAGTGAGTGGCACAATCAGTACTGCAGGCCCCCCACCAGCAGCATTTGCTTTACAGGCCCTGGCACCCTCAGTGCACTTTACTAGGGACTTACTAGTAAGTCAAACATGCCATTCACAGAAACACCAATCCATAATACAATTTACAATAGAAGCACTTGCACTTTAACTCTGAACGCAGTGAGAAGGTGCGCAGAGACAGTAAACCAGCAAAAACAGAGTCAAAACTAGAGGTCAGAAAGGAAAAAAAAGGAAACATGCCAAAATATGCCAGTCCTAACAGGGGCATTTACGATTGTCGGTAGTTTGTTAATGATGAGGAGTACCAGTTTCTAGAAACTTTTATCAGAAGGGGGTCTTTACCCCTGAAAAGCTTTGACAAGGGGGTCTCTGCATCAAAATGTTTGAAGACCTCTGCTCTACATAGAGCTTCCACATTACTTGCTGTTAGTCATACAATACAGCTTACCAGGGAATGAGGCTAAGCTCTCTCTCCAGCAAAAACAAGAGAATAAATAAACTAAAGCTTTGGCAGTGGAAGGCCAGAGAGCCGCTAGGAGGAGTAGTGCAGGCAAACGAAGCCTAGCCTTCACCAAAACGTACGGAGTGGGAGGGAGGGCAAGAGCGTCACTATGGAGAGGAGGAGGAGGAGGACAGCACCAGGGATGCAGGCTTTGCAGCCGGCAGCTCACTCTGAGAAAAACATTTATTATGAAACTCTGCCACTCCCAGCCAAACACTTTGACGCCTATGCCCAGCAACACTTGTAGAGAAGATGTGGCATAACATTTAGAGCTGCCGGCTTTGGAACTGAAGAACCAGGTTTAAGTCTTGGCGTCGGTTCACCACATGACTACAATTTTTTTTTTTTAAATACATGATGATCGTTAACAAATGGAGATCGCTGTGATCAAAAATACATTTATATAAACCACTAAGCGACCTCAAAAGAGAACAGGACCACAGGACTGATCGTATTAATTCCTTGTCAACCAAAATAGTAGTTCGACAAACATGCTATTATGGTAACTAGTGGAGTGATATTGTACTTGGTCTATGCTCTCGGGTGAGGGATACACACTAAGAGGCATGACAAATGCATGCCATAAAAAAATTGGAAGAAAGAATTGGAGAGTAATAATGGAGCCAGTAAATAACAAGCCTATGGGAGGGCTGTAAACCCACAGAGTGAATGCAGTATGTCTCGAAGTGACAGCACCTGGACTGCCTAAGCTCGACCGAATAAGAAGATATTTCATTGGAAATATTCAATTCATTACCCATATTTATGATTTACTTATTATAGAACTCTTGGAAACCTCATCACTAGTCAAAGATAATGGCATTTCCATTATGCCCCATTTTCTCAAAAGTACTAGGTAATTACACTATTTTTAAAAAAAATTCTGGAGCTAAATAAAGGATAGTAAATACTCTCTTAAGTATCAATTCCCATAACCATGTAATGATATCTGGAACCTTTTTGCAAAAAAAAAAAGGTGAACTACCCAAACATGTTTTGACAAAGCATTTGAAAAACGTATCTATCTAGTCACAATTTCAAGAAAATGGTGGAAGCTTACTTTTGACAAAGTAAGAAAAACATATATTTTGGACTACTGCTTACAGCAAATACAGTGACAAACAAAATCCATGGAGACTTGATCAAATCACCAAGTCATCAGTGCTACAATTGGTGGATGAAGATAAACCTTAAAGTAAACAGAGATGGGGTGAAAATCTTCATCTTTAAGGACAATACCAAAGCTTGGGCTACAGCTTTTAGACAAGTGGTCTTTGCAGCACCTCATCCCTGGAGCAAGGTGTGAGAAACTTTGGTCACCAAAATCTGATGCTCTATCAATAGATGGTGTTTTAAGGTTCTGTGTGGTCCTATTTATATTGTAGTATATTTTAGTGTTTGATATAATGCAATCACAGCACCGAGGAGCAATAGAGGACTTTACAGACAATATTTTAACTACAAAACCACTAAAAGTACAGCAAATTGTTCATTTCCTCAATCCTTCTGGAATAAAAGAGACTATGTCTATGGAAAACAAGAAGCAACAAAAGATTTGGATGGAAAGGCTTCGCCCACTTTTTGTGGCATGCTTCGTCCATCCCACCGTGTTAAAGTGATACCAATACGGTGGCCTCAACCTCGTAGGGAGGAATATCAGAATAAATATTTTCTGGTCATACAAGGGGTCCAGATATTTATGTAAAACAACCTTGGTGTAAACCCAGGTATTTTCTTTATTCTTGGGTACATAGGGCTGGATTAAAAATAAATAGAGGAATGTTACCGGGAACCCATATCTCGAGAATCCTCTCTACTTGTCATTCGTTAATATGTTCCAGCCTCCATAGGATTTCCTCATAAGAAGGTCTAGAGCCTTCGTCAGGGCAGTCAAACGTGCCCCTACTGTATGTCCTCAAGAACTTCTTTGTACATGCAGGTAAGAGTCAATCTTACCTGCCCGTCCAACAGTTTCTCACCTGTAGGGAAACAGACTATATTAAAATTAAATATCATAAACATATATCCTTTTCGTTAGCAACTTCCGTTATTTAATTTATTCTCTTGTTTTCCATGCATATACTCCTTCTCATGCCAGTGCACTCTTCATGGTACACTTGTAGAATCACGCTAGACACGTGAAAAGCACACTGGTGAGTATGCACAACTAGTACACCTACTTACCCTAATATTGTGGGGTTTGAACCTAGTAGTCACACCGGGGGGAACCAGTTCTGTAGTCACACAAAGACGGGTAAAATATAAATAATAAAAGTGTGATACATCTATTGCTGGGACAGTCCTTATTTTCTATTACAATGTTATACTGGCTGAAACTGCTCCAACTTTATTGTAGGAGGGGACTGCTCTGATTTTCACCTTACATGAATTTTTAACATGACACAGAAGTTTATATCGTAATCATTAACCCTCTTGGGGCACCTCCAATCCCTGATTGAAAAACAGGCAATGTCACAGTCCTAGTTCAATATGCTAGTGTTTATCCCACTGCAGTTAGTGTTCAACATTAGTGAGTGTGAGTGATTTTTAGGTCTCGACTATTCTATCCCGTTAGGGATTGAATAGGCGAGATTATAGTAAACAGTCCGAAAAGTCTACCTAGCCTGCGGATCGCGAACAGTTCATGTGAGGCAGGCGTGTGAGGCAGGCGCGTGCACATCAAACACCATTGGCCTCTGCATCAGACTTCAAAGGAAGCTACTCGCACACCATCATTTGTCTGAGCCTCGGCATCAGACTTCAAAGGAATCCGCTCCCAAGCCTTTCCCCCGCCCCCCATCAAACTTCAAAGAAATATGCTCCCGCTCCCGCTCACTGTTCGAAGAGCCAGGTCTTGAGGTGTTTCCTGAATGTGAGGTGGTCCTGGGTCAGGAGTAGGTGGGCGGGGAGGGAGTCTTGGCTGCCAGGTAGGAGAATGATCTTCCTCCGGTGGTGGTTCTGCGGATCCGTGGGACGGTGGTGAGGGCGAGGCTGGCGGAGCGGAGTTTGCATGTTGGAGTGTAGAACGTGAGGCGGTTGTTGAGGTATTCGGGGCCTATGTCATGGAGCGCTTTGTGTGCGTGGGTGGGGAACATGAACGTGATCCTTTTGCTGACGGGGAGCCAGTGCAGGTCTCTCAGGTGCGCTGATATGTGGCTGTGGCAAGGGATGTTGAGGATGAGTCGTGCGGATGTGTTCTGTATGCGTTGGAGTCTTTTCTGAAGTTTGGCTGTGGTTCCTCACACCCCCTCACCCTCATCCCCATCATCCTCACCCTCCCTCACCCTCACCCTCACCCCCCCTCACTCTCACACCCTCTCACCCTCACCCCCCTCCCCCTCACACACTGTCACACACCCTCACTTCCCCCCTCACCCTCACACCCCCACACCCTCGCACCCCTCACATACACCCTCACCCTCACACACTCTCACACACCCTCACCCTCACACACCCTCACCCTCACACCCCTCACCCTCACCCCCCTTCACCCTCACACACCTCCTCACCCTCACTCTCACACACCCTCACCCTCACAGCCCCTCATCCTCACCCTCACACACCCTCACCCTCGCAAAACCTCACCCTTGCACACCCTCACCCTTGCACAACCTCACCCTCACTCACCCTCTCACCCTCACTCACCCTCACATCGCCTCACCCTCACATCCCCTCACCATCACATCCCCTCATGCTCCCTCACACCCCCTCACCCTCACACAACCCCTCACTCACCCTCACCCACCCTTTCACCCTCACACACCCTTTCACCCTCTCACCCACCCTCAACCTCACACACCCCCTCACACCCCTTCACCCTCACACCCCACACACACCCTCACCCTCATTCACCCCTTCACGGCCCCTCACCATCACACCCCTCATCATCACACACCCTCTCACCCTCACACACCCTCTCACCCTCACACACCCTCACACCCCTTCACCCTCACACCCCACACACACCCTCACCCTCATACACCCCTTCACGGCCCCTCACCATCACACCCCCTCACCCTCACACACCCTCTCACCCTCACCCTCACACACCCTCACCCTCACCCCTGTCACCTTCAACCCCATCACCCTCACCCTCACACACCCTCACCCTCTCACACCCTCAACCTCACACCCTCACACCCCTTCACACCCTCACACACCCCTTCACACACCCTCACCCTCACACCCGTCACCCTCCCTCCCCCTCACACACCCTCAAACAGACTCACCCTCTCACCCATACACCCTCACACCCCCTCACCCTCACAACCCCACACCCTCACAACCCCCACCCTCCCCCTCACACCCCCTCACCCTCACACCCCCTCACACCCCCTCACCCTCACACCCCCTCACCCTCACCCACCCTTTCACCCTCACACCCTCTCACACCCCCCTCACCCTCACACCCCCTCACACACCCCCACACACCCCCTCACACACACCCTCACACCCTCTCACCCCCGCCACCCTCAACCCCATCACCCTCACCCTCACACCTCCACACTCATACCCCCACACTCTCACCCTCACACATCCTCTCCCCCTCCCACCCCCTCTCACCGTCACTCCCCCTCAACCTCACAGCCTCACCCTCACACCCCCTTACCCTCACACCCCCTCACAACCCCTCACCCTCACACCCCCTCTCCCCATCACCCTCACCCTCACACACCCTTACCCTCACACACCCTCACCCTCTCATCCCTGTCACCCTCACCACCTGACACTCTCACCCTCACACCCTCACACACCCTCTCACCCTCACACCCCCTCAACCTCACACCCTCACAACCCCTCAACCTCACATCCTCTCACACCCCCTCACACATCCTCACACACCCTCACCCTCACACCCCTCACACATCCTCTCACCCTCATGCACCCTCACCCTCACACACCCTGACCCTCACCCTGTCACCCTCAAACCCATACACCCTCACAACCCCACACCCTCCCCTCACAACCCCACACCCTCCCCCTCACACCCCTCACACCCTCGCAACCCCTCACTCTCGCACCACCACACCCTCGGACCCCTCACCCTCAGACCCCTCACCCTTGCACCCCTCCCCCTCACACACCCCCTCACCCTCACACACCCTCACAACCTCACACACCCTCTCACCCTCACACACCCTCACCCTCACACACCCTTACCCCTGTCACCCTCACCCCCATCACCCTCACCCCCATCACCCTCATCCTTCCTCACCCTCCCTCACACCCCCACAACCCCACACCCTCCCCCTCACACCCCCTCCCCCTCACACCCCCTCACCCTCACACCCCCACACCCTCACACCCCTCACCCACCCTCTCACCTTCACCCTCACACCCCCTTACCCTCACACCCCCCTCACTCACACCCCCTCACCCTCACACCCCCTTATCCTCACCCTCACACACCCTCACCTTCACTCATCCTCTCACCCTCACACACCCTCACACACACCCTCACCCTCACACCCCCCTCACCCTCACATCCCGTCACATCCCCTCCCCCTCCCTCACACCATCACTCTCACACCCCTCACCCTAACACACCCCTCACTCACCCTCTCACCCTTTCACCCTCACACACCCTCTCACCCTCACACACCCTCTCACCCACCCTCACCCTCACACACCTCCTCACCCTCACTCCCCCACACACCTTCTCACACCCCCACACACCCTCACACACCATCACTCTCACACCCCCTGACTCTCACACACCCTCACCCTCACACCTCTCACTCTATGTTTGATCTCCTATTACCCACAGGTATTCTATTTTTAGGAATGACAGACCTATCAAAGTTGGGGGAGGTGTTGCAGTCATTTTTAGAAACTCCCTTCAACTTAAGGATTCACCCATCAGCGCCTTCCGCACTTTTGAATGCTATCTCTTGAGCTTCAACTACACCACCGCTCACCCCTCAGATTCCATGTCATTTACCGCCCACCTGGCAGTGGCCCTTAGTTTATGGAGGAACTCACTGACTTCATCAGCGACCAATACTCGCAAAGTGACAATCAGACCTTCATGGGTGACTTCAATCTCCACTGGGGGTCTCTGCAAGACTCTTCCGCGAACTTGCTGGCCACCTTCCTCTCTACAAACAATCTTATCCAACACTGCATAGAATCAACACACTCTAAGGGCTCAATCCAGGACCTTGTTATTTCTAAAGCAGGCATGCTTTCTATCGCTACCCCTATTCACGTAGACTGGTCTACCCACCTCCTCATCCTATTCTCTCTTCACCTAGCACACTCTATAACTCTTAGCCAACCTAAGAGGGCTACCTCCTGGTTCCGTGATACTAAAAAGGTTGACACTGTTTCCCTCTGTGAATCAGCTTTGCTGTCACTTCCAAGGCTAGTCCAGAACCTAGATGTTGACGATCTCACCTCCCAATGCCTCTCAGTCTGTGCAGTCAAAATCAATAACGTCGCTCCTCTCCAAAGCAAAAAGAAAAGGCCCATTCCCTCAGCACCTTGGTTCAACAAATCCCTCTATGAAGAAAGGAAGCACCTAAGACTCCTGGAGAAACAATGGAGGCAAGCGCCCTCCACCGATAATTTGGCCACGCTTCGTTCAGCAAAATCCAAGTACCACAAGCACATCTTCCTTGGGAAAGCATCACACTTCAGAACCCTTCTTGAATCAGTCAAAAATAGACCCAAAAAACTATTTAATCTCATCAAGAACACTAACTGCCTCCCCCAACCTCAAAGTTGGAGGATTCTACAAAGAAAGCTGCGGATTTCGCTGTATTCTTTGACGAAAAAGTGAAATCACTTGTGGATCAGGTCGCTCATCCTACCCCTCCAGAGGAGCGCAAATCACTCGCCATTTGGCAGAACTTCGACCCCATCTCTGAAGATGTCCTCCTCAAGTACATCCTCGAAACAAAGCTCTCCAACCATTCTCTTGATCCCATCCCTAGTGTCATTGCCATTGACTTCTATACCCATTCTCTTCCCTATTGGCCACTCTGGTCAACCTCTCCCTCTGTCAAGGCTCCCTTCCTGTTCCCTTCAAAACTGGGCAGGTCACCCCTCTGCTTAAAAAACCCACTGCTGATGCAAATGACCTCAACAACTTCCGCCCTATCACTAACCTACCCTTTCTTCACAGATCACAGAAAGGTGTTGCGAAACAACTCACTTGTCATATCAAGGACAATGATCCTCTCGACAATTTTCAGTCCGGCTTCATCCAAAACTACAGCACTGAAACAGCCCTGCTGCAAGTGATTGATGACGCGCTGCGGATACTCGATTCGGGGGGGGTCTTGTCTTCTAATTCTCCTTGACCTTTCTGCAGCCTTTGACACTTTCAATCACAAAACCCTCCTCAACACTCTTCAACAGAGAATGGGCATGGAGGGCACTGTGCTTAAATGTTTTGCTTCCTTCCTCTCTGATAGATCCCAAATGATCAAAATAGCGGACAGTCTTTCATCTCCTTTGGCAGTGGGTCAAGGCATTCCCCAAGGCTCTATACTTGCACCCACATTGTTCAATCTCTATTTGGAACCACTGGGAAATCGCCTAAGTAAATCCGGGGTCCACCATCATCTCTACGCAGACGACAACCAAATCTACCTTAAGGTTGCCTCCACTCACGATCTCTCTGTCCTAAGCTCTACTCCATTCAAAACTGGATGTCAACACATCAACTGATTCTGAATTCCTCCAAAACTGAATTCCTCCTCCTATCCTCCTCACTTCCTCCTCCCCCGGTTCAATCATGGATGGACCAGATGAATCTACTGAACAATAAACCCATCATTGTCGACAACGTAAAATCCCTTGGTGTCATACTCGACACAAAACTCAATCTACTCTCCCACATTAATTCAATTGCAAAGTCTGCTCGATACCAACCGTGCCTTCTTTGGGGGATTTGTCGCTTCTTCCCGGAGCAGGACCTTAAAACCCTGGTCCAATCGCTGGTCCTCTCCAGACTGGACTGCTGCAATTCTCTTCTTACTGGCCTCCCCAAATCCTACCTGTCCCCGCTTAAGTCTGTTCTCCATTCAGCAGCTCGTTTCATTTATGGGGCCAAAAGAAGCGTCCACATTACACCCCTGTTATCCACCCTCCGCTGGCTTCCCATCGAGGCAAGATCTATCTACAAGACTGCCTGCATTACCCACAAAGCCTTGCACTCCTCCTCTCCTCGCTACCTGGCGAATTAACTGAAAATCTCTGGAGGCTCTAGACCATCACTAAATGCGGAAAATCTACTGCTTGAACCTCCCACTTTCAAGAAGGAAAGATCGATGGCCCAATCCTTTCCAGGCCACGCAGTGAGAATCTGAACTCACTTCCGCATCAGCTCCGGACCACCACCTCCTCTCAGGCCTTCAAAACTGACCTCAAAGTTCTCCTCCTTCAAAGACACTTCCAAAGTTAATTCATGCCCTCTCTATTATCTGAAGGAAGATCTTTTTGTATAGGAAATTTCTCCATGACTATGGAAGTGCCTTCCCAGTGTGTTCTTGTGGTTTGAGAGTCTGCCATTTATTGCAATATTACCCTTTTACCTGTGTTTGGTACTCTTTTGTAACATGCACACGTCACTTTTCTCTTGTAACACATGGTTTGCTACCTCTTACATTTTATTTGCTTTCGATACTTGCACAAGTGCCACCATTGCCTACGTAACGTTTGTTCATGTGTTTGAGTGTCATCCATTTATTGCAGTATTATACCTCAACTTGTACTTTGTACGCTTTTGTAACCTGCACACATGTCACTTTTTCCTCCTGTAATGCACCGTTTGCTACCTCTTGTATTTTGTTTGCTCACAATTGTCACTTTTGCCTCATGTAATGTAACGTTTGCTTTTGTAATTTGTTCACTTGTAATGATCATGTATCAGTACTATTCCTATTGTGAGGCGCTCTGACACATTCGGGTACAGTCCGCGCTATATAAAAACGCATAAATAAATAAATAAATGAATAAAACACCTTGTCACCCTCACACACCCTCACCCTCACTCAACCTCTCACCCTCACACACCCTCACACCCCCTCTCACCCTCACACATCCTCTCACCCTATCACTCCACATCCTCACCCTCACACATCCTCTCACCCTCACACACCCTCTCACCCTCACACCCCCTCACCCTCTTACCCTCACACCCTCACACATCCACTCACAAACCCTCTCACCCACCCTCTCACCCTCTCACCCTCACACACCCACTCACCCCCTCTCACCCTCACACACCCTCACACCCCTTCACCCTCACACCCCACATCCTCAACCTCACACACCCTCTCACCCTCACACACCCTCTCACCCTCACACACCCCCACACCCTCACACACCCCCTCACCCTCACACACCCTCTCACCCTCTCACACCCCTCACCCTCACACCCCCTCACCCCCTCACCCTCACACCCTCACCCTCACACATCCCCTCACACACCCTCTCACCCACCCTCACACCCCCTCACTCTCACACCCCCTCACCCTCACACCCTCCCCCTCACATACCCCCTCACCCTCAAACTCCCTCACCCTCACACCCCCTCACCCTCACACCCCCTCACCCTCACACCCCCTCACCCTCACACCCCCTCACACCCTCACCCTCACATACCCCCCTCACACCCTCAAACCCCTTCACCCTCACACCCCCTCACCCTCACCCAGTCACCCTCTCTCACCCTCACACCCTCCCTCACCATCACACCCCCTCACCCACACCCCCTCACCCTCATGCCCCCTCACGCCCCCTCACCCTCTCAACCCCACACCCTCTCAACCCCACACCCTCACCCTCACAACCCCACAACCTCCCTCTCGCACACCCTCACACACCTTCACCCTCACACCCTCGCATCCCTCACCTTCCCACACCCCCTCACCATCACTCACCCTCACACCCCCTCACCCTCACACCCCCTCACCTTCACACCCCTTCACCTTCACACCCAATCACCCTCACACCCCACACACTCTCACACACCTTCACCCTCACACCTCATCACACCCCCTCACCCTTACACCCCCTCACCTTCACCCTCACCCTCCCTCACACCCTTTCACACCCTCACTCACCCTCACCCACCTCCTCACCCTCACACACCCTCATCCTCACCCTCACCCTCACCCTCACCCTCACACCCCCTCATCCTCACCCTCCACACCCTCACTTCCCCTCTCACCCTCACACACCCTCTCACCCTCACATCCCCTCACCCTGCCTCACACCCTCACCCTCACACCCCTTCACCCTCACACACCCCCACCCTCACACACACCCTCACCAACACCCTCCCACATGCTTTCACCCTCACAAACACTCTTATCCTCTCACCCTCACACGCCCTACCCACCCTCAACCTCACACCCCTCACCCTCACACCCCCCTCACCCTCACACACCCCTCACCCTCACACACCCCCTCACCCTCACACCCCCCTCACCCTCACACCCCCTCACTCACACCCCCTCACACCCCCTCACACACCCCCTCACTCTCACACCCCCTCACCCTCACACACCCTCACCCTCACTCACCCTCTCACCTCCTCTCACCCTCACACACCCTCTCACCCTCACACCCCCTCACCCTCACACACCCTCACCCTCACACACCCTCACCCTCACACACCCTCTCACCCTCACACCCCCTCACGCTCACACCCCCTCACCCCTGTCACCCTCACCCTCCCTCACCGTCACACACCCTCAGCCTCACACCCCCTCACAACTCCACACCCTCACAACCCCACACCCTCCCCCTCACACCTCATCACCCTCACACACCCGCACCCTCGCACCCCCTCACCCTCACACCCCCTCACCCCCACACTCCCTCACACACCCTCTCACCCTCACACCCCCTCACCCTCACACACCCCGTCACCCTCACACACCCCCACCCTCCCTCACCCTCACACACCCTCACCCTCACCCCCTCTCAACCTCACACCCCCTCACAACCCCACACCCTCACCACCCCACACCCTCCCCCTCACACCCCCTCACCCTCTCACCCCCTTCACCCTCACACCCCCTCACCTTCACACCCCCTCACCCTCACACCCCCTCACCCTCACACCACCTCACACCCCCTCACCCTCACCCACCCTCACACCCCCTTGTAGTGTGGTTCCTATTTTCCCTATAGGCCCTGCGCATTGGAATAACATAAACAGCAGTGTAGACGTAGGACTGCGGTCTTCTAGGTCTCTACTGACTATGTTAGACTCAATTTAGGTTTGCGCCAGCTAGCTCAGAGCTCACTGGAAACTTTCTTGACTGAATAGGAAGTGATCAGCTTCCCTGGCTCAGACAAGAAGGGATTCAGCTTCCGACAACCGCATAAACATGACAACTTTGCTCCTCAGAATAAGAGTCAATCTCTAGAGTCGTGTGAAACAATAGACAGCTATTTCACTCAGTCAGTTGTGCAGATTTACTTTCACCAGGATGCAGAGAATAGAGAGACGGGCGTTTTCAATAAAAGATATTATTTATTGAGCAGTCTTCCTTCTCATGCAAGAGAAATGAATTGCCACAATTGCAAGACTTGTTATTATGAAAAGTGCGTACAGTAAAAGGAGTATTATGAAATAATACTGTAAAAGCATTGATATGGTTTCTTAGCCATAAGATGGTTAAAATGAATAAAATATATACATTCATATATACATTGGCTAACTACCTCAACTGGTGTTTCTAACTACGCCTACCCCAGTGTACCTGACCTAAGCCTAATACAAGGGAGGGAGTAAGTAACAGTTTAAGTTAAGTTGGTTTTGCCAAAAGTTTGTTTCAAGAATTCTCTCTAAGGGTTTAGTCAGCACCGTAACTCTGGAATAGAATGCAGGAGGTCTGGTATCTCCTCTCAGGACCCGATATCCCAGTTACCCGCAAGGGTAGGCTGGGAACGGCGGAGCTGGATTTTCTCGGCAGGATAAAAGACAGCGTCTTTCTCAGCGCCTCAATGAGGAGGGGCAGCGTCCGTGGGCTTCTCGCATCTGCTTGGCTCTGCAAGGGACAGCTGTTCTGCTCCAGTATTCACCACTGTGAGTTTGCTTAAGGCAACGTTGGTATATTTATACCTGAAAGGTGCCGAGTTTGACCGAAGTTTTTGGACATAAGACGTCAATAAAGATGTCACTAAGAACTGGTCGTTCTTACAGTGCTCGCAGGAGTTCTATTACTAATCAAAACAAAGCAAGCAGGGCTTTCCCAGGTTGCTGGGGGGTTTGAGATGTCGACAGAACTCGGTGTGATATCTAGGAATCTAAGGAAGTGGCTTCTGCTGTGTCCTGGACTGTCATGAGCTGCAGAGACGAGTTACTGAAATATGGCTCTGATCGTTATGCCATTATAGGGATATGTATTGATTATAGCCGTATAGGGGCATGAGGTCACAATATTGATCGGGGTCCTAGAAAAACACAACACCCACTCCACGAATTTATGTCCATCAAATTACTCAAAACTGAAGCAATAAGAAGCACGTGTATTCATACCCACCCCAAAATACATTTTGCATTTTAAATGGTGTACTTGAATTACAGGGAAATGAATGGGTACTGTACGTTATCCAGCATAGTAATTATTCAAAAATATTGCATATGTAATTATTTGAACGATTCTGCGAAGATTTACACATGAAAAAGTCTCTAAATACAGAAAAGAAGAGCAAGACTATTTCATCACATATACATACAATTTGCTGTAAAATGTGCTAGAGGCTAAGGTAAATTTTTGTCTCTAGATCTATTAAAAATAGAAGCTCTGTTCTTTATGAATGGTTCTACTTTAAGCAAAGGACGTGTGCCAGAAAAAAGGTAAATATTTTGGAAATTTTGGAGAAAAAAAAATAATTTCCTAGTGAGCGGGAAAAAAATAGTTCAAAACGCTTTTCAGTAGCTTTTGTTTATCAAAGCTGAAGGCCAAATTCAGAGTTCATGGGAACGCTGTGTGCCGGATTGTTTTCCTGAAAGTTATTGTTTCTGTTCAGGGGAGAACATAATTTCAGACAGGCTCGCAAAGAATTGGTCTACATATTCAGGTGACAGTTCGACCAAGTTCGATAATGCTGTAACTTGGCAGTTGTGAGAATGATTGCTATCATCGATTTCAGGATCAGCAATGCTCACAGAAGGTCGTACCTGGGTGATACTGCTTCCATTTCTTGCCTCACTGCCACCACCTAGTCGTAGCGCAGGAGTCTCAACGAATGCCGTCATCAGGTTTGGTAACCGCTGGGGACAACACGATGCGTGAGCCGTTACTGGACTTAGCAAAGTATCAACGTCCATTGGTATTGCTGATGGTAGTGCAAGACAGGTGTCATGCATTCATTCCTCTCCGCATAGCATACATTGAAGCACAGGTAAGATGCAGGTCTGCCATATAGGTCTGAATGAAAGAAACCAGGTCATATTCAGATCTCGTAGCCGGGCTATCCCAAGGACTTTAGTTATGCGGTCCCGGTAGCGTATTGCTAGGATCGTTTCTTCCATCGTTGCTGGAGTCATGTCTGCGTTTTGGTTTGCCATATCGGAGCAGGAGGGTCAAAAATAAAATACCTGCTTACGAGTCCCAAAAGTAGTGGTACGCCGCCAAAAATCAAATGTACAAAATTTGGAAAGATACCCAGGACCGCTTCAAATGGTGTTAACAGTCCCGAAAAAACTGTCTTAAATACATTCGAGATATAGATGGCATTCGACATATTTAGTATTTGGCTTAGCATTTCTTTGAAATGCACCGGGCAATTTGTTGATAAAAGTGTATGTATCTCTGCCGCCGTCCTTGCAACTTGGAGATCATACGTCTCTTTTGATGAGGAGATGGGCACTGTTGTCTGCAAAAGTACAGACTTCATTCTGCTTAAAGTATCAATTTGCATAGAAGAGATATTCAAATTAGGCCAAATCGGAGCCACTGAGTCTCCAGGGCCGTTCGGATACAATGCTTGCATACAGTAAGTGACCATGGAACTCACGCTTAAGAGATATGCTTTCCCTGGCACCAAGCCACAACAGGTGTGATCCGTTATTAGAACGTAACTCCCGTTAGAAAGTTGCCTACAGAATGGCTCTATTTGTGCTGCAGGTGTGCCATGTTGGTGGCATGAAAGGTTGTTTGAAGTACCCTCACAGGCCCCATGTAATTTAATACCTTGGCACAAAAGTATACCGCTTAGTGAATGTTTACACTCATTACCACTAAGAAATACATTTTTGTTGTTGTCACTATAACATGTGAGTATAAGGTAATTTCCATGATGACTTAATGTATCCTTTACCCAACTTTTCATACTGGCCTGCCGGTATATACTCAAGGCAATTTTAAATTGGAAAGTTGTTATCGGAATTGTGATAATCCCGTGTATTATCCATTCAATGACAGGTCTTTCTGACATTGTCAATGGTAATCTCTCAAGTTTTTCGATGCTCAGGATTGTATAGTCTGCTCCTTTCTGTGCCAAACTGATTTGTTTATCAGTAAGGTTAAAGATGGAAAACAATGCGATGTGTTGATTAAACGCCATGGCACATAGCCTGAACGAAGATTTTGCAACGTCCAGCCTAGCTGTACAATAGAACGTAATTGGGACTGGCCATGTTGTAATATTAGCAAGTCCTGGTCTATTATATCAATAGTAGATGATACAATACTGTCCAGTGAATATATTCTGGAGGACAGAGTCATTAACCCATTGTCCACAACAAAAAGTGATTTTTCCAAATTAATACGATCTATTTCTCGTATTTTCTCGGCTGTTTCAACTTGAGTTTCTTTCCATGCCTCGTTGTATGCCGCGTATATGCTGGCCGCTATGAAACGTTTTTTACGCTGTTTGCGTGGTCCCATAATGAAATCGCACAAGTCAGCACCATCTTTAAGTAAAGACAAGTGTTGCTTAATTTGTGCCAGAGTGGATGTTTGCAGCCAGTCAAGGCAGAGTTTCCCTACACTGTATGTTGTTACTATCCCTGGATGTTGTCTCTGGGAGTATCCAGGGTCTGGTCTGGACATTTTTAACCCCTGTATTTTGTTCAGGAATCTATCTTGACAGTTATTCGTGTCTGTAGGCCAGATTAACCACTTTATCCAATCAGGATGTGTTCTGTTTTCATTTAAAATTTGGGATACGTCTACTTCAATATCTCTGTGGTTGCATTATCAGGTATTGGCTTTGGAATAGACGGTTTGTTAAGGTCTTTAATCTTAGCTAGGCCAAGACAGGTTGTTTGTTGAATTGTGTCATTCAAGAACATTATGTGTTCTGGGATCATGCAGGCTCGAAATAATGCTTCTAGGCCTTGTACCTGCCATTCTTTTGTACCCCAGATGGTTTATGTTTAAATGTTATTTTTCCAGAAATCAAAACCAAATGTAATCATTTTTTCATAAAATGCTTCTGAATATATCAATTTAGTATTTGTCAGCATGGTTTTCGTCCCTGTTTTTTCCAACAGTTTATAATAAAATGTTTCTGCATTACTCGTGTTAAACCCTGAGAAGTATTGAAATTTCTCATAGAATGTTATAGAACTGCTTTTAGGTGGAGTAGCACAATGTTCCCATTGGTTATATTTAAAAACATTTCTAGGTTGGGCAGATTTATGTAAATAGTGGTCTGTGTAATGTGAAAAGCAGTACATCTGTTCATAATTAGATGAACCTTGTAAATAATCATGTTCTGTAAATTTTGCTGACAACACTAAATCCGACATCATATCATTTATACTTTTAAAATCCCAATAGTCAGAGAATGTACTTGGTTTTACAAAGTCACTTAATGAAACCTTAAACTAGTGAGGATATTTCAAGATCTCGACCAGGCCATATATTTCATAGTCTGTCTTGTCCCAAACTACCCCACCGGGTATTGGAATGGTTGTGACATTTCCTGATGATAGTTCTCTTTTCTTGACGTGAGATGATCTGTGAGGTTTCAGAACTAAGTTGATGTTAAGATTAAAATTAGGCATAGTAGGAGTATAAGTAACCCAGATACAATCCAATGCTCAATCAATCGTGCATTTAAATATGCTTCTTTGATTTGTTGAAAGAGTTCTATTGCTTTTTCTTTAAAATTCTTTGTTTTTGGCGTTACTTCAGGGTCGCTTTGATCTTCAGAAAGGTTGTCGAAGTTGATGAAGTAGCCAGATGCAGATCTGTCAATTGTTGGAATTGTTTTTCCCATTTGGCTTTCATTAGCACATTCTGATGCCACATCATTGTAGACTGGTATTTCATGACGAACTGTTTCAATCTGTGTTTCAAGAGGCACAAGTTCCATGGCATTTCTGCATAGTCCTTTTTTATTCACTGCAGGTTTATCAAATGTGATTAGTCTTTCAGTTTGAACCTCTTGGATACTTGCAAATTTGGATATTCTGTTACTTCTTGGGAGTCCACTGGGCCTGCTATTGATTATAGGCCACATGATTGTGGTTTTACCTGGTCGACTGATACAACTCTGTTCTCCTTTTTACCAGCAAGGGGCGGTAGTACTACTGATCTTGTTCCGTTGATACTAAGACAGGTACTGTTTTTCTGTAAGAAGGTGAATAAGGCCTGGCCCCTAGTGGCTGCCAGGACTCGAGAGCGCACTACTTACAAAGAACAAATACTCCTTTACAGTGTTTCAATATATTTAAACCATTAGTATTCAATTCATTTTACAATTGAAATTAACCATTACATTTCTACAATATAATTGCAATGAAATCCAAATATACACAATCAGAAAATAGTTAAATCATAATCAATACATCAACCCAATGCATTTCGGGGCTAAAAAGCCCCTTCGTCGGGGGTCTGTTAAAAAGAAAAGAGGAAACGTATTACTATTGGTGCTCATGGTGTTCACAGTTGCCATCTCGTTAACTGAAACTACTTGTGAATCTTACCTCAATCTTTGAGGAAAAACAAATATTTTTCATGAAGCTAATTTCAAATAATATACTTCTGATCTATAAAAAAGCAAATGTTTTCATTTATATTACAACCTTGAATAGACAAATTTAATAAATTTTTAAAGGGAAGTTTAGAGGGGAACTTATTGGGTTTACCTGCAACTTGCTTTTAGATCAATCTGCAAGAAATATATATAAATTGATTTGATTTTAAGATCTTATTTCATTGGTTTGAAGGCCACATGCGTGCCATGTTGCCTAGTCTGTACATGCTCACCTGTTGATAGGGTGCCGTTTATTTCAATGGTGTTCTCCCTATTTATGAACAATAAAGTATAAATAAAAACTTCAAGTTTTACTCGTTTATATATCTATGCTATTATGATGTTTAATGAATTACCTGTGAGTTTGAATGATTTGACTCCAGTCCCGCTCTTTTGGTTATATGAATAAGTGCTAAAAAACAACAGAAACTGTGCTTTAGACTGGTGTTCGTTTTACAAACAAATGCGCATCAAGGTGATTCAATGTCAATTACCTTGCGTAGCCAAGCGTGAGGTCTTCACACTCGCCAGCTTCGTATTTTGACAGTGTCCTGCAGGGGAATGGATATTGATTTTACTATGGCAGCTCAATTGCTGACAACGGTGAAGGATACTTGCATTACCTGAAAAAACGCTTTTGTGAATTACCTGCGGTCCTACGCTGTTGTGCTTCGGTACCGCGGTATCTGTTCAACTGTAGTCGACTGTCGGTAATGACGGGGTAAAGAAGACAAGAAACAAATTTTTAGTTTACGGTTTGGGTGCTATTGTTAATTATTTAATTGCGCACTAAGGCGTCTATGGCTGCATCCCTCTTACCGAGTATTAATAATTTTGTCCTCCGAAATCGCGAGTTCTCTTTGCTGCCTGGGTCAAGCCGAAGTTTCAGTTGGACGTCGCTAATCCCTTAACTATTTTTACTCGATTTAATTCATAGAAATAGTTGAAGGACAACATTTTCTATGTTTCGCAGTGGCCATTTCTAAAGAATGTTGAATAGGATGTTCGTATAAGTAGTTAAAGCACGAATGTGTTATATTTTGTATTACGGCAATTTTTTTTTGCTATTTTTACTACGTGTATATTTATTACAGTGACGTGTTCAAAATGACCTAGTTTTTTGTGATGAAATAAAATCAACTGAAATAAAAAGAAATCTAATATTGCACAGCGTCTATCTCTAAGCTGTGAGGGTTCGTTGTATATTCCTAATGGGATGATAGAAAACATTGTAAGGCACCATTTAGTATGGAAGCTGCAACACAACTATTTGCATTATTCGGTTAAGTAAGCATAGTACCTACAAAACACAATCAAATCAACTGTAACATATGTAAACCCTTTGACAAATAATTATGCCATCCTGCCTATTTACAATCTAAATCAACTGAACCATTTTTATGGTTTATAGATGTTCCTATCTACTGACTGTTATGTATAGAAATGTTAGTGTGTGCTACTAGTCATGAGATTATGATTCATGTGTCTCGAATTCGAGTGTCTTAGTTAGGCTGACCTTCTTACTGCTTATAAGAAGCAGATCATCTCCATTTTGTCATTTAGTCCATATGGAACTAACGTTTGCAATCGTCGTATCCAGTAGGCTTCTCTTTGGAGAAGTGTCTTGGCATTATCAAAACCTAGCTTTTGCACAACTTGTTCAATTATTTGAAATCTTAACTGTGCTATAGAATGTCTCAATTCTGTCCAGTGCTGTGCCAGTGGCGATGTTGCATTACGATTTCTTATGCGACTCTTATGTTCAGACAGTCGAACTTTTAGTTTTCTGTCGGTTTTTCCGACATATAGAAGCCCGCAGGGGCATTTGATGGTATACACAACATGTTCTGAATTGCAGTTTGCATTATGCCTGAGCGGGATTTTTTCACCTGTTCTTGGATGCAATATTACATTCCCTGTGATTGCATTGTTGCAGTTCTTGCAATTATGACATCTGGTCGTTCCTTTATAGATTCTTGTTTCATCTGTGTCGCCTGTGGATTTGTTAGGTTTATTCAATAACTCTTTTAAATTTTGGGCCCTTTTATAGGCAAACAAAGGCTGGTCAAGAAATAACGAACCAAAGTCCTTTTCAACTTGGAGAATTTCCCATCTTTTTTTAATTATCCTCTTTATGTCCCACGATGCTGTAGAATATTTGGACACAAAAACCATTCTTTTATTAGGTGTTTTAAGTCTTTTTTGTAAAAGTTCACTCCTAGGAATTGTCTTAATTTTTCGCATAAATTGTGAGACTGGAAGATTATTGATCAAATTCGCGGGATGAAAGCTTCCATAAAGTAATGCTGTGTTTTTGTCTGTTGGCTTTTTATACACACTGGTGTGAATAGACTTATCTTTGATTTCTACCATTACATCCAGAAATGGAAAAGCTTCAGTGTTGAGATTATACGTGAATTGAATGCGGGGATTCGCCATTTTGAGACTTTTGATGTTTTGGACTAATGCTGCCGGTGATCTTTTCCAAATTAAAAAGATATCGTCTATATAGCGTTTGTAGTAGACAATCCCTTCCTGCCATGTTGGATCTTGTAGAATATAGTCTGATTCAAATTTAGCCATGAAGATATTTGCATAAATGCAAGCTCCAGGAAATCCCATTGCTGTACCGTTCAATTGAATGAAGAATTAATTTTGCCATGTGAAATAACTATTTTCTAAGCAAAATTCTAATAGTTGTATGATCATGCACTTTACTTCTTGGGATTTGTCTTCAGTCATCAATGCCCATTCCATTGCTTCTAACCCTTGCTTATGTGGTATAGAAGTGTACAATGATGTCACATCAATTGTGCAGATTGTCCAGTCAGAAATTGATTCTAAGTTGACAGTTGTCAAGCTTCTTAAAAAGTCCAACGTATCCTCTAGATATGTGGGCCATTGGTGTATAAACGACTGCATATGACTGTCTATATATATCCCTAGGTTTTCGAAGATTGAAGAGCAGCCAGACACTATTGGTCTGAACGATGGGTTTCTCAAATCTTTATGAATCTTTGGTAAGAAGTATATTCTAGGCCTCCTTGGATATATTTGCCTTAGATAACGTTTAGTTGTGGAATTGATCCAATTTAATTCCTCTGCCCGATCCAAAATTGTGTCCAAAGTCTGAGCAATTTCCATTGTAGGGTCACCATCCAATTTTGCATATGTATTAGCATCATTCACATGCTCTGTGCCTTTTTGTAGATAAAAGCTAGAATCCATTATTGTAAGACCTCCTCCTTTGTCCACCTTTTGGATGACAATTGCTGTGTTTTTTGCTAAAGATTGTAACGTACTGTATTCAGCTCTTGTTAAGTTGCTCAATTTTCTTTTGTACTGAACTTTGCTTAAATCCGCCTTAACCAAGGTTTCAAATGTGTCCAAAGATTTATGTGAGACTGGGGCCAGAAAAGTGCTTTTAGGTTTAAATTTAATTTCATCCCTTTCCTCTGTTTGGACTGGGTTTACGATTGTAAAGAAATGCTTAAGCCTTAGTAATCGCATGAATTTAAAGAACGCCACGTCTGTCTCTAGTTCGTTGGTTTGGTAAGTGCTCACAAAGGTTGTTCCTTTGCTCAGTAGACGTTCTTCAAATTTTGTTAGAGGATACTTCGAGATATTGATCACGAGGTTTTGGTCTGACTC
Source organism: Lissotriton vulgaris (assembly GCF_964263255.1). NCBI lineage: Eukaryota > Metazoa > Chordata > Amphibia > Caudata > Salamandridae > Lissotriton > Lissotriton vulgaris. The sequence goes on from NC_141693.1 coordinate 987,459,987, forward strand.
CGTAGGCCTGTTTTCCTTTCTCTTTCCTTCTCCTTTTCCTCTTCACGTTTTTTTTCGGTTTGCTGTGCTATAGATTGATCCGGTGGTTTGCTGGGCTGTTGGCCCTTCTCTAAAAAAGGATCAGGAATTGATGTCGACGGTGTTTCTGTGACAGTAGATGTTGATGGACCTGAAGAATGAGTCTGCTGTTTACTGATCGGTTGCCTCAAAATATTAGTGTCGCTATCAGATACTCCACTTTCATCTGATGACGCAGCTTGTTGCTTTTTACTTGTGTACCTCCTTTTTGCATAGACTTCTGCCCAAGTGTATGCTTCGTTGAGCTTATAATCTATCGTATCGCGTTTAAATGTACGCAATTTTGTTTCTTGTAAATCTTTACCGTATTTGTCAAGCTTTATTTCCAAGTCCTCTAAAAATTTATTCCAAGGTTCCTCTTCCAGTCTGGTTGATAAATCTTTTTTAACATTGAAGATTTCTTCCTCAAGTTCTTTAATGGTTTTTGAGAGTTCTTCAATTAATAACAGGATAAGATCGAGTGAGCACTTATTCAGAATACAGAACCATTTTTCCATGAATTGTGGATTGTTATTTAGCCTGTATAACATAGGTCGGATAGCCAGTCTAAGGCCTCTCGGAATTCGTCTGACGCAATGATATTGTATGAGGGTTGCGCTTGTAGACGTTGATTTAATTCCCTCCGGGTTAGATATTCGAGCTGTTTGAGCTGCTGGGCAACTGATCCACCTTTTGCATCAAAAGTTTTAGTTTCCTTTATCAAATTGTATATTTGATCTGCCTCTTCATTAGTGTAAATTTGAATGTTGGCTCTATTGTCCGTGATTCCTGCTATTGAATCGAACGACATTTTACTGTTTGGTGCTAGTTCCCACGGTTTGCAGTATGTGTAAATCAATAAATGTGTGTGGGTGCTGCACACTATTGACAAACTAGTGCGTTTTGTACGTTTTGTGTGCTGCCTTCGATTGGTGTCTGTAAGAAGGCCCAAATTCCTTCTTCACCGCTATTTTCTCTCTGACCAGATCCCCAATCTTTGGAATCCAGACAGGTCTTGCTGGGACAGGTGGTGTGTCTTTAGTGGTGGTTGGCTGTTGTTTTAACTTTATGTTGCTCAGGGCTTTTCTTGTTTCATTTAAGTCCTGTAAAACAGCCAAACGATCTTTGATATCAAAGTCTTTATTCTTATCTTCTACCACTGAAGAAAGACTATCTAAGTCCTGAACATGCATTCTAGTTCCGAACAATAGTTCGTACGGGCTGAAACCTTTTAGAGAATTTCTTGGCAGGTTGTTAAGACTACGTTGGACACTTATTAAATGTTTGACCCACCCATCACCCGAACCTAATACCTTTGCTGTTATAGATTGCTTTATGTCTCGGTTTTTTCTTTCCACTACGCTATTTCCCTCAGGATGAAATGGACAAGAGAATCGCAATCCAATGCCCATGCTGGTCATGGCCTCCTTATAAGCTCGAGAGCTAAAAGCAGGACCCTGGTCAGAATGAAGCATGGCAATTGCGTATGTGCCGATAAAGACTCGCAAATCTTTTATAACAGTTTTGGTGTCAGCCGAGCGCTGGGGCCACATTTTTAAAGTGAATGTAGTCCTAAACAATTAATAGGACGCTGGATTGCATGTGTAGATAGCTCTATGCTACCTTCATACAAGGCCATGGCATTACCCCGCTTGACTCGTTACTGCGGTCTCTGTCGCAGTCTGGACAGCTCTTTACAAATTTATAATGGTGGAGGCTCATCCCCGGCCACCAGTATACTGCTTGTAATTCGGTCAGAGATTCCTTCATCTGTTTGTGCCTTGAACCTTCACCCATGTGTGTGTCTGCTATTAATAACTTTCTCCGGTTCGTGTTTGGAATTACCCTATCCCCAACTCCAGGGATTCGAGCAAAAGGAACGGAGTTTGCATCAATTACGTATGTATAATTGAGTGGATAGTTCACAGGTAGTGCTGCACAGTTGCCTTTTGAAGACGTTTTTACTGCCAGCATGGTTTCCCCGTCTATGTATTTTTCTGAACGCTTTTTGTGGCTACGGAAGCCGGTTTACTTGCTTCCGCTGTGGCTGTATTAGCCAATGAATTCCTTGCAACGTGAACGCCATTACGTCGATGACTCAGAGTGTGTATCACGTGAGTCTTTTGTAGTTCCTTCTGTAAAAGAACTACTTGTTTCCAAAGCATCTTATGCTTGATTGTGGCACCTGTGTCATCCTTGTAATCATTTTGAAGGTTTACTGGGCTGAATAGTGCCTCAAAGGCGGATTCTGCTGTGAGAACAGTGATCCTTTTGCCTTGTGCTAGTTCTCGTTCCTTCGCTATAGCAGTTTGCACGGCCTTCACAGTATTTTCTGTGATACTGAATGTTTTTTCTGCTTGTTTGTACAAATGTGATTTGTAAGCTATTGGTACCGTTTCTCCCTCATTAGAGGTCAGGTACGTGAATCCGCATCTCCCTGGGATGACTCGGATTACAAGGTTGCGTGTATTGTCACGTGTTTCTAATTTTGTTTTTGCTAACATGTCTGTTTGCAGTGATCTCAAAATTTCCGTGTGTTTTTGAGTCCAGTTGATTGGTTTAAAATCAGGTTTTATTAATTCGTAGAGAGGTTTAATCCTTTCTGCGTAGTTTAGAATGTAAGTTCTTCCAAAATTCAGGAAGCCTAGAATCGATTGTAAGTTCTTCAGCGCTTTTGGTGCTTGGAGTACAGCGCACTTTTCTAAGAAGTTGTCCGCTAGGCTTTTTCCTTCACTTGATAATTCGTATCCTAAAAATAAGACTTTTAGATGGGCAATTCGTGACTGCGAACCCAAGTATTATGGTGTTCACCCTATTCAAGTGAGTATCCAAGTCGTCGTCTGTGAGATAGATGTCATCGACATAAGATAATACCTCATCATCATATATTTATAGTAACTCTGTTACTCTGGCTGAGAATAGTCTGGGCTGTTCTTGAATCCCTGTGGGAGCCTACAGAAATTTTTCTGTGACCCCCATTATTGAGAAAGCGGTCAAGTACCTGCTTTCTGGTGCAATGTTTTGGCAAAAGAACCCATTAGATATGTCTAATGTTGTTTTGTATTTTTTGCGAACTATGTTATTCATTAGTGCAGCACTATGCGAATTTTGTACTGCAAATGTTTAGCAACATGAGTTAAGGTGTCTGTAGTCCAAGACTAGGCGATACGAATCGTACGGTTTGGAGACAGGAAACAAAGGATTGTTCATTTGAGAGGTGCATGTTTCAATTGCCCCTTGGTATTCAAGTTGATCTAAAATCTCCCTGACCTGTTTTTTAGCTTAATGCTTAATTGGGTACTGCCTTTGCGCAGTCGGTTGACATTTTAACTGGATTTTGTGAGGTGGAGAGTCCTCATCCCATCCTACATGATTTTTATATAATGCTGGTGCTTGGGCTACTGCCCATTTCCTTGCATATATATATTTAGTGTGAATTGGAATGTGATCTGAGAAGGCAGGCATAATCATTTCTTCGCCATGAGGGCACTCCCTGACAAACTCTGGGGGCCAATCTTTCTCGGTTAACAGGATGTCATAGCCTTTTGAGAGGTTATCCCAAAATAGACCCCTTATTCTTCTAGTCTTATCTCCCTCTATACGCAGTGTTATTTCGTATATCTTATGAGGTTCGCTAACTCTGGTATCTGGAGTTTCTACCTGAATGTATTCATTCATGTCCACGGTCTCCAGATGACTCATCAGGATCTTGCGAGCTATGCTGATTTCTGCTGCACTGTCTACCATTGTCTGTGTCCACTCTCCGTTTTTCAGCTGTGTCCTCAGTATTCTCGGCATGTTCGATTACTCTAATACTGGCTACCTTCTTCCTTGGGAATTGTAATTTTTTACTTTGAGCAGGTTCCTTGTCTTTGGACTTGGTGTGCTCTTCCCTTGGGTCTGACTGTCCTCTTCTTTCCGATTTCTGCGAAAAAGATCGAGAGGGACGTGTATCAATACTTTGATATCTTTCAGGCTTTTTCAAGTGATCCCTATTTCTAAGGTTATATCTTTTCTCAGAGTGCTCCCTCTGGGGAGACTGGTGTTCTCGAGTCGGAGTTCTTCCTCTCTGTCGAGGAGACCTTCCTCTGGACTGGAAAACTTTTTCTTTGGGAGTGGATTGTTTATTTCCATCCCAGCTCTTTTTAGGAGTGTTTAGATTATTTTTAATAAATAATTTTTCAGGATTTTCGAGTAGGTGGGGTTTTACAGGTTTTCCACCCAAACTATCTCTACCTAATTCTTCATAGCATTTTTCTATAATTCTGGCAAGCTCAATTGGTTGATCTGTTATATCTGTTTCTTTCAATTTCTGGCGGATCGCCACAGATGCTGCTTCTCCTTTTATGTTGGCTAGTAATATAGCCGAGACCTGCTTGAAGTCTTTCAGTAATTTTATACCAAGAGTTAAAGCAGGTTCTGGACCGTATTCATTCTGAATTTGTTTTAGCACATCCGGTATTACCACCATGGACGGAAAACCATGTGTTTTTGTGTAAATGGAAGCAAAGACTCTACCCCAAGTGTCACAGTCCTCCACATGTGGTGCGACCCCCATTGGAAGGCAGATAGTCAGAATTCTGTGTTTCTCAATAGGGGTAGTATTCGGGAATACTGCCTCTATTTGAGTAATTTTCTTTGCTAACCAAAAGGGAATTTGTTCCCGTTTTGCGGGAGTTTTTCCAAGACATGATTGTATGTTCTGTGGTGTAATCTTATTTGTGTTCCCCTGATGAGGGGTCAGCTGTGGAACATTAACAGCTGTTTGGACTGTTGCAGTCCGCATTACATATTGGACTAACTGTCTATGTATTTCGTTCAGTAATTTTAGCTGTGCTAAAAGTTCTTCTCTTGACATTTTTTCAATGTCTGGATGTGGTGTGTAGCTGGCTAGAACCGGCCACGTTGCTCCTGGTCTACCTAGTGGACCGAGCCTGGTGATGTGATCATTATGTTTTAGGGTGCCTTTAAACCAGAGCAGGTGCTCTTGGTATTTTAATGGGATTTCAATCTCCTCGAAAGGAGCGTACTCTTCCGGTGGTTCCTCTATTTTGTAATAGTGAAACTCGTGTGTTGTAGCGTTTGCCGCTGGAAAGTTTATCCAAGAATAGAATACCTCTGTCTGCCGATATTCGTGTGCCTCTATCACGAAAATGACTGTACCACCTCGTGATGTCAGTCCGTTTTCTATAAGTTTTAATGTTATAGTTTTTCTTATGTTGACCGGAATGAGGATGGCATTCTGGTCAGTCTGTAGGAGACTCGTGTCTTCCTCCATTAGTTGATTTGCTAGTATAGCAGCATCCCTTTCTTCATCACTCATTTTACTGTCAGAAAGGTTTTTTGTTGCAGATCAGGTTTTCAAGGAAACAAAGATTAGGTGCACAATATTTTGGAACACTGTATCCTTCAACGTTGACTAAACCAGAAACTTTACATAGGAATCTCTTCCTACTAAGTTCCGCCGGATTTTAACCTTTCACCCACTCCAGACGTCTATTGGAGTATTTACGGGAGAAAGGGTCTGTGTGAAAAAGCACGACTGAGTTACTCTAATGTCTTGCGTTAGTTTTATCGCCTTACCAAACGTTGGGCGCCATGTAGTGTAGTTCCTATTTTCCCAATAGGCCCTGCGCATTAGAATAACAAACAGCAGTGTAGACGTAGGACTGCGGTCTTCTAGGTCTCTACTGACTATGTTAGACTTAATTTAGGTTTGCGCCAGCTAGCTCAGAGGTCACTGGAAACTTTCTTGACTGAATAGGAAGTGATCAGCTTCCCTGGCTCAGACAAGAAGGGATTCAGCTTCCGACAACTGCATAAACATTACAACTTTGCTCCTCAGAATAAGAGTCAATCTCTAGAGTCGTGTGAAACAATAGACAGCTATTTCACTCAGTCAGTTGTGCAGATTTACTTTCACCAGGATGCAGAGAATAGAGAGACGGGCGTTTTCAATAAAAGATATTATTTATTGAGCAGTCTTCCTTCTCATGCAACAGAAATGAATTGCCACAATTGCAAGACTTGTTATTATGAAAAGTGCGTACAGTAAAAGGAGTATTATGAAATAATACTGTAAAAGCATTGATATGGTTTCTTAGCCATAAGATGGTTAAAATGAATAAAATATATACATTCATATATACATTGGCTAATGACCTCAACTGGTGTTTCTAACTACGCCTACCCCAGTGTACCTGACCTAAGCCTAATACAAGGGAGGGAGTAAGTAACAGTTTAAGTTAAGTTGGTTTTGCCAATAGTTTGTTTCAAGAATTCTCTCTAAGGGTTTAGTCAGCACCGTACCTCTGGAATAGAATGCAGGAGGTCTGGTATCTCCTCTCAGGACCCGATATCCCAGTTACCCGCAAGGGTAGGCTGGGAACGCCGGAGCTGGATTTTCTCGGCAGGAGAAAAGACAGCGTCTTTCTCAGCGCGTCAAGGAGGAGGGGCAGCATCCGTGGGCTTCTCGCATCTGCTGGGCTCTGCAAGGAACAGCTGTTCTGCTCCAGTATTCACCACCGTGTGTTTGCTTAAGGCAACGTTGGTATATTTATACCTGAAAGGTGCCGAGTTTGACGTACGTTTTTGGACATAAGACGTCAATAAAGATGTCACTAAGAACTGGTCGTTCTTACAGTGCTCGCAGGAGTTCTATTACTAATCAAAACAAAGCAAGCAGGGCTTTCCCAGGTTGCTGGGGGGTTTGAGATGTCGATGTCGGTGTGCTATCTAGGAATCTAAGGAAGTGGCTTCTGCTGTGTCATGGACTGTCATGAGCTGCAGAGATGAGTTACTGAAATATGGCTCTGATCGTTATGCCATTATAGGGATATGTATTGATTATAGCCGTATAGGGGCATGAGGTCACAATATTGATCGGGGTCCTAGATAAAACACAACACCCTCACCCTCACACCCCCTCACCACCCTCACACCCCCTCTCACCCCTCACACACCCTCACACCTCTCACACACCCTCACACCCCTTCACTCACCCTCACCCCCTCACCCTTACACACCCTCACCCCCTAACTCCCCCTCACACCTCCTCACACACCCTCACTCACCCTCACCAGCATAGCATAACAAAACATAGCATAGCATAACAAAACAAAGCATAGGATAGCAAAACAAAACATAGCATAACAAAATAAAACATAGCATAGCAGAACAAAACATAGCATAGTATAACAAAACATAACATAGTATAACAAAACACAACAAAACATAGCAGAACAAAACATAGCATAACATAACATAAAACAAAGCATAGCATAACAAAACATAGCATAACACAACATAGCAAAACACAACAAAACATACATAACAAAACACAACAAAACATACATAACAAAACATAGCATTGCAAAGCATAGCAAAACATAGCATAACAAAACACAACAAAACATAGCATAGCATAACAAAACACAACATAGCATCGCATAACAAAACAGCTTAGCATAGCATAACAAAACAGCATAGCATAACAAAACACAACAAAACATAGCATAGCATAACAAAACAAAGCATAGCATGACAAAACAAAGCATAGGATAGCAAAACAAAACATAGCATAGAAATACAAAACATAGCATAACATAACAAAACATAGCAAAACACAACAACACATAGTATAGCAAAACATAGCATAGCAAAACAAAGCATAATAGCATAGCAAAACATAGCATAGCAAAAGAAACATAGCAAAATAAAACACAACAAAGCATAGCATAACAAAACAAAGCATAGCATAACAAAACAAAGCATAGGATAGCAAAACAAAACATAGCATAGAAAAACAAAACATAGCATAACAAAACATATCATAACATAACAAAACATAGCAAAACACAACAGCACATAGCATAGCAAAACATAGCAAAACACAACAAAACTTAGCATAGCTTAACAAAACACAACAAAACATAGCATAGCAAAACAAAACATATAATAGCATAGCAAAACATAGCATAGCAAAACAAACATAACATAATAAAACACAACAAAACATAGCATAGCATAACAAAACATAGCATAGCAAAACATGACATAGCATAACAAAACATAGCATAGCAGAACAAAACACAGCATTGCATAGCATAACAATTCAAATCATAGGATAGCAAAACATAGCATAGCATAACAAAACAAAACATAGGATAGCAAAAAAAACATAGCATAGCATACAGCATCACTCCGCACCACCACTGCATCACTTAGGGGCACCACAACATCACTATGCGCTACCACAGCATTACTTGTTCGCCATCACAACATCACTCAGCGCCACCACAGCATCAATCTGTGCAACCACAACACCTGGTTCAAATATGTTCTCTCAATGTTTCAAGCTTTATTACAAATGTAACAAAAAGGTGTTAATATTTCACTTCTGTTCTTGGATTTTCGTCACAATAAAATACACTGAACATAACCTTCACAAAAGTTATTTACAAAACTTTAAAATGCTTGTTCTTCTTTAACAGTCCCCCAATCATAGGGATACTTTAACTAAATAACACTGATGGTCATATTTTGATAGTAGTACCATATTACCAACCTCTCTCGTATTTCATCACATGTTGGTTATTCATGTAGTCATAAGGATCCTATCATGCAGCACTATGTGAATCACACTGAAATTCTTGTTCATAACTGGTGAGTACGAATCCTGCCCCCTCTTGTGCGATACTTACATCATAGGGATAAGTACATTACATGACATTGGTAAGCATAGATCAAAACAGTGCATGAATGAGAGTATAAACAGAAAACATGATTGCACCAATATCTGCCTCTTTTGAGTTTATTGCATGTTTTCATATGTCCTTGTGTGCAGTGTGTCATTTATTCACATGCCTCACAAATCGAGCCCTGGGGGTGGGCCCCCATCCCATTTGACACAGGCTCCAGAAAGTTGGACGGGCAGGTAAGACTTACTTTTACCTGAATGTACAAATTAGTGCATGAGGACAGCCAGTAGAAGTACCTTTGACTGCCCTGACTAAAGGCACTAGACCCTCTTATGAGGGATCTTATAGAGGCCAAACTATGTTGGCGAATGACAAGCAAAGAGAATGTTCGAGACAAAGAGTCCCAGTAACATCCTGCTGTTTATTTTCAATCCAGCCCTGTGTACCCAAGAATAAAGGGAAATCTGGGTTTACACAGAGGGTCTTTTACATAAATATTTGTACCCCTGGTCTGACCAAAAATATTTATTCTGATTTCCCTCCCTAGGGGGTTTGATACTGCCAATGTCACTTTGTCATTGTACTGCCAATAAGCTCAACTTTGCCTTTGAGTATCACTGTGCATCACATGTTGCACACAAGTTGTTTGATTGATTTTCAGTTATTAGGATGGCATACAATATATAGGGTTTGGTGATAAGATTGGAGACCAATTGGAAGGAAGAGGTCTAATAAAATTGTGGAAGCATATTTTTCGTCTTGCATAGAGTCCAGTTCGTCTTGCACATTTCTGTGAAACTCAATGATGACAAGGCCTGTAAACGTGCACAGCATACATATGACCTTTTGTGAACGTACCCCGTTGAGATAAAAACAGCATCTACCACATTATAATGCAAGCTTTGCTCAAGAACACCACTCATGATTTGCAATTGCATGCTAGCTCAGCAAATGTAGGGACTTTTAAAGCCCTGTCAGCATACTATATATGGTTGGGACAAAGTGTCCACTTCTGATTGGCTTATTGTTTGCGTAGACTTAGAAATACCCCAGTGACACAATCTATCATACAGGTATCACACACTATTAGCCTCATCTGATTGGCTCTGAACATAATGATTGTGTAATATGCACCGTCTGATGGTGGACATGTGTCATATTGGTCCATAATTATTGAGAAATTCTGCCATGCTTATGATTTTATTGGATATGTAATTAAACGTCTTTTTGCGGTTTGCAAAAATAATAATAGATTGTGATGTAATTCTCTAATTTGGGCACTTGGTAGTCTTCCTGCCCTCCATGTCATCTCACAGAGTCTGTTTATGATTTTTTTTAGACTTCAACAAAATGATTATTTACCTATGATTCCAAATAATCAGCAGAAGAGTAGCTTTTTTGGAAGAAGTCATGGTCTAGCGTCAACAACACTTTGACCAAAGTCAGATTTAAACTCTGTTATTTCCTTATTCTGAAAACAGGTAAAGCTCGTCTTTCAGTAAATTGCAGCCAAAACATGGGGGTCCCAGCCTCTTTGCTAAGTACCCGTATTCTCTGCAGTTGATACACATGTGGATCCTACAAACAATAGTATGCCACGCCAGGTCACTGAGTACTATAACTGGATGCAACACTTATATCATAAAAGTAATCTAGTAAATAATGACAAGAATACAACCTGGGACTTACTTGAGGATCTGGGGACTCGCAAACACCAGCAAATCATGCACAAGCTTGAAAACGGCAGATTTCAGAAGGATCGGCCAGAAGGTCTTGAAAAGTACTGAAATGAGCCAGGATTTCGGGAAATCTTTTTCAAGCCCTGGTTTGGGTTTCTTCTTCTTTCCTTTCTTCCCTTTCTTCCCTTTTTCTTCCTAATACAAACAGTTACATTTAGGAAGGCTATGACAATATGGCAGCAAGCAAAATAACAGTCCCAAGTGTCAACTTGACGCAGAAAAACATTCTGAACGATGGTAATGATAGGGGTGGTCTGCCCTGCTCTCCCATGCCTACTTTTATTGAAAATGCACCAAAAATCACCACAACTGGATGCTACCAGTACCATCACTTATAAAATATTTGGAGAGCTCGGTTGTTGCATACCTATTCAATAGTCCCCAACGAACCTCTACCGTGAGGACTGATACAAATAACTAACAAACTTCAAGCAATTAACTAACAACCTTCCCCGTCTCTCACATTTAATGCCTTTTTTCTGATGGGCAATACATAAATGTCGTCTCCTTGTGTCGTGATGAACACCCACGTATTCACTGTACAGGGCAGAAGCACAATTCTTTTGGAGCGATTTTTTTTCAAACCCTCATTTTGACCCAATAAAATTGGCTATTCATTTGTAAAACGTTTTATTACATAAAATATTCTTTCAGTCAAATATTTGTTAATTTTCGCTTTCACGTGTAATGTTATTAACACTTAGTGAATCACTGTTGACTACTGAGCTGCCTCCTGTTATGTTTTAGCAACTCATATTGTACAATAAAGCAGTTTGAAATAAACCTATGTTTATTTTCTATTGTCCATGCTAAAAAACGGACTTCTACCAGGTGACATATTTGAATGACTTCATATGTACCTGTGAGTAAAAGTCACTATTTGTAAAGCGTGAAGAATTACCCAAGGGTGTCAAGGTGCTGGGGGCTGTGGGAAGATTAAGCAAGCTATTGCCCAGAGTCACATGGTGCAGGACTAATCTGCCTCCAGTACCGGGGATCGAACAGTGAGCCCCCGTGTTCCGGAGCCAGCCGTCCTGGCCGCTGCGCCACATCTCTTCCATCTTTCGATTGTTTGTGCCATGTTAGTATCCCTAATCAATGTTTTTATAAATTAAGTGTGAATGAACCAATTTTACCCCAGTATTCTAAACATGAGCAAAATGGTGATGTACGAGACTCAGATCTCCCCAGCATTAGCAAGGCTTTATGTCCTGTTTTCAGCGTGTCTAGGGAGCTTCAGTTCTTCCTAATCTCCAAGCACTTAGTGACAATCAATAACATCTGTGAGATCTCGTTCCTCTGGGCAGATTTCACTCACAGTAGAAGGCTACTTCAACTTACCTATCTTTAGGTACACAGGTAAGGCCATGTGTTGTAAATGCACTTTTTATTCTGAATGTTTTTATGTTATTTGTACGTGCTGCTACCTGGGAAACTTGGCAGTGATGGACTTATCTAGTTAGAGGTTTGAAAACTTTTAGTCAGCCCAAGGACTTCGAAAATTGGATTTAGCTTAAGTTATTGATGAGTACTGAATTTAATAGAACCGTGAACATTAATTTTACTGACACTAAAATTCAAACAACCATTGGTAATGCCAATATGCCTGGCGTATAAATTGCACTATCAAGTAGGACCAAAACACCCACGAATGTTAATGACTGCCTCCTCCCAACTGTGTTGCTGCCAGAGAAAACCCCATAAATGATCTAGTTATCTAAGACACTATAACAGCATTACAGTGGAACGTGTGTGTTCCTGAAAATTCAAGCTCAGGCAGCTGGAAAAATAAACAAAATAATCACAGCTGTGTGGAGGCAAGCATTTTGTTTTGTGAAAGCACACATCTCCTGTCCTAACTTGTGGACATAGCCAGAGCCCCTCTTCTTGCGTTTCTCACATAATTGTCTGGCGGCAGCTGTGCTGTAAAGCCAAACCATAATAACACAGTTGAAATGTTGAGTCTAGCTGCTGGAGACCAGGACAATCTGTGCTTGCCTTTTTGGAAAAATTTAAAATCATTTATATTCTCTAAATTGTTTTCCACTGCCAAAACTAAGAACTTTCTATCCTCCTCCATTTAGTCAAAGAAACTTGAATTTTCTGTTTTTGGTTCAAATGCATATTAATAGTAATGTGATGAAACAAAAATTAATAGATTAGCTGGGTTTGTCATTTCACAGTAGGATATGTTGTTCAGCAAAGCCAATCCCTGCACAGTGAGACCTTCAATCATTTACTGGATGTATACATTGGATGACAGGGAAGGAAAGACAATATTTATTTGACCAGTTCAGCTTTTTGCAATCCAATTCATGTGCCAGAAGCTAGTAACTCTGTGTTGCCTTTTCAGGCCAGTCCTCATTTAGTGTAAAGAAGCTGGTGTGCAGCAGATGCTTTCCTGTTCATTGGCTCCCACGAGCCACATGGGTGAAAGGAGAGGGAACTACTGATTTCATTACAAGACCGGAGGCTACCATTATGCATACAACTTTTAGTGCAGACCCAAGCAGCCGCATACATCACAAAGCAAGAGTTCCAGATAAGGACGTTGTAAAACAAATAAAAGGCATGAGCACTAGGCAATCAGCCTCTTTTAAATGCGGCTCCAAGCAGATAAGTCCTTTATTTCATTTGTCTTACTTTTATTAATAAGAGTTTGCTTAATTGTTTATTTCGCTATAGCCTGTTATTTGTGACCGATGCTTGTTTATATCGTGGACTTTTGTGCCTGAGACCGATTATTTTATCGATGGCTTTCATGCTTATACTTGGGGATGTCCTTAAAACTAATTCACAGTTTCCCTTCCCCTCCCCTGACTCATAATTAATTAATTAATTAAATAATTATTTTTTTAATTGCGGGTTTCTAACGCCCTAGAATCGACTCCCGAAGGAGTATCTCTGCGCAATAGACCGCTGGGGAACCCGTCCTGGCTTTCCCTGTGAGATGGTCCCTACTGGGTATCTCCAAGGTGAAACCAGGCCTCCCCGGCGTATGTGGGGGGCCATTGTGGAGATGAGGCAAGCTAATGCCCAGAGTTGCCGAGTGTGATCCCTGGTTAGAGTAAGCACCGAGGAGAGAATTATCGAGTCCGCTGACCCTGGTCCATGACCCTGCCGCGTCGGGAATTGAACCCTGGTCCCGGGACGTCCTCTGCTCCCAGGTCTGGCGCCTCTAACCAGTGAGCCACACCACTCCACTCATGTATGAAGGTCGGCTCCGTCCTTGCCCTTTCTTTACCAATGTTTTCTTCTTATTTCTTTTTAAAAGCTATCTGCTCTCACAACCACACGCAAGCTTATGCCAATACACCTCGCGCTTAACTGTGAGACTTGCACTCGCCCGAAGAACACACCGTCCGTCTCGCAGTAAAGATTTTATCTCTCCTCACACTATCACACCGCCCGACTCGCAGTAAAGATTTAATCTTTCATTCACCCGGGGATCGCACCGCCCGCCTCGCTGTGCGATCCCCTCGCTGTATACTTTGCGGGATATTTGTTCTTACTCACCCACCGACATCGATATTACCGAACTCCACTGTGCCCTTCACGATCCCCGAAAGTGCACGCACACTCCTTAAACTAGAGGAAAGGCCATGGGCAAAACACGCGCAGCGTTGTTTCGTTACCAAGGGCCTTTCCTCGATTTTGGAGCTCACAAGAAGCGTCTATCGGCAACCAGCTGATCGTGTTTGAGCAAACGGGCAGTTTGCCGATGCGATCAGCTGTTTATGCATTATTTCACAGTCTCTGCCATCATTTTCAGCTATAAGCTCATAGAAATTATTTAAATACCATTTTAGTTAGCCTTTATCCCTTTTGCTTTCTCTCCTACATTTTACATAAAAAAGAGGATTTAACAAATCATTTATTACAAAATATAAAAGGTTTAAAAAAAAAATAATATTTATATAGAGATATATATATATTCCTATACCTTTTCATTATGTTTAATATAGTTTCAGATGAGGACAATGTTCCCCTGCCCAGCATGGAAAATGAGGCTTTCAAATCTATGATCCACAAAGAAATGAGAACTTACAGGTTTTCAACACTGTCTAAAGTTATGGCAATAAGAGATCCTTTTCCCCGGAAGAGGACGAAGAATTTCAATATGAACTTAAAAATGATGATGATGAGGGGAGGAGCCTAGCCCGCGACCATGATGGCCGCCTGATCCTTCGGCTCCGCCGACCCTCTTGTTCGTTTCCCGATTTGTAGATTATCCTGCCAGTTATCCTGCTCGTTTCTCTGCGCCCCGGATTTGTAAGGCGCTCCTGTGCCCAGCGGTGTGTTTCCCGGCACGATCCTGGTGGTGGAGACGGCGAGGTGCTCCGGTCTCTGCTACAGTGTTGCAGAGCTGGGTTCGGGTCTTTGTTCTCCGGAGGCTGCAGTCCCCAGCAGTAAACACGGCTACATTGTATCGGGACAGGGCCGGCTGACGGAGATTTATCGCCGCCTTGCCTTCTCTGCTGCAGCGGGCCGCCCTGCCTTGCATGCCTTCGTGCCGGACCCATTTTGCCACCGTGGACGTTAGACTTCACCCTTCCCTCTGCCGGTGGACGGCGCCGGACATCTTCTTGTTCTTCAGAGCAGCAGCGGGAGCCATTTTGAGTTGTGCGCCCGGCGGCCATTTGGCGTGGTCTCCGTGGATTGTGCTGCACTGACGCCGGGTGGCCGAGCGAAGGCTACCGCACTACAATTGTGTCCCCCGGAGTGAAAACTTGGGGACCGGCTACTGGCGAGGGACTGCAGCGATGGCCGAAGGCAACCAACTTCGAGGGTCACATCGTGCTCCTGTGCCCGGGGTGTGTGGGACGGCGGTTCTCTCTCCCTCAGCGGCATCTCCCAGCTTGGCTGATATAATGCAAGCCCTGACAAACCTCTGTGTTGCTGTACGTGGCATGGTCCAGGACCTGCAATGCCAATCGGATGACTTTGTTACTGCGGAGCCCTCGGATGGCCATGTCGAATCCCCTGTGCTGGGCACTTCGCCACACCCTCTGCTTGTCTGTGTTTGCCACCCTGCGCAGACGGTCCTGATGGCGCTGGCTGTGAGCGGTGTAGTTGCTACTGAGCCTCCCAGTACTGTTGCTGCGCTGTGTAAAGATCTTGGCCCCTGGCTGACACCGGAGACTTGTGTTTGGGCGCCCTGCCTCACGACTGCTTCGGGACTTCCTCGAGGGTCCCGCCGGTCCACCCTGGAGTTGGGAATGCTGTCTTTGTCGGCTGCCCTTCAAACGTTGCGGCTGTACGTGGCCCCTTGTTGGATGTGCATTCATCGTCTGGCTCTGTGGTGGAGGGATCTTGGTGGCTGGCGCCGTGCGCTGCAGTGGCCTTCATCTTCGCTTTCTCCGTCACCGGTGGCTGTTCTAGCTCTGGACTCCGTCGACATGCAGGATCGAAGGGGACAAGGATGAGGATGCATCTCTCTTCTGGCTGTATCCGGTGGTGTGCTTTACTGGGACATTAATGGACATTTTGGGAGTTAAATGTTGGTCAGGTACTGGGTCGGGGTCCGGGGATGGGTGGCCATGGGTAATAATGCTGATTGTTTTGAATGTCTAATTGGCCCTCCTCCGGTCTTATGTGATTTCTTTTCCTTCTTTCTCTTTCTTCTGAATTTCGGGTATTCATGGGGCGACAGACACACTGCTTAGGGGGGGGTAGGCCGTAGCCTTCGCATGCGTGTAGGGTGGGGGGTTCTCTTTTTTCTTCTACTGTTTAATTACTATGGGCCTTTATTTATCTTCTCCTTCTTTTACTCTTTCTTCTTTTTATTTCCCTGGGTCAAGGGGTGGATTGGTACATTGTGGGTAGTGGCTGGGATACATATGATGTTTGGTTGCTTTCTCTCCTGTTTCTTCGCCACCAGCCTATTGCTTAATAGATAACGCTCGCTGATGCTCCTGTATGCTGATGCCCATGTCGGTCCTGGTACGGATTGTTTGGACTCTGATCCTTGTTGGCTCCTATTGCTCTGGACCTTTCTTTTAAAAAATTTAAAATTAAACCTTCACTCCTCCTACCTCTCGGCGGCGCACTTAATTACAGTGTAACTTGGATGAATCGTGTTCTGCTCGATACGCTGCTGAGAGCCCGATTGCTTACTGATTGCCTTAAATGATCTCGAGGCCGGCCGGTGGGTTGTAGGCCCGTATTTGTTTGCCTATCATGTTTAATAAAGGTTTTCCAAAAAAAATAAAAAAACAAAAATGATGATGATCTCATTGAAGTAAGTGGTAAAAAAAAGTAAAAAGACAAAAAATATGGATTATACCCCACAGAGCACTATATCGGGTCCTAGCACCTCGAATTTCATGGGAGGTCTCTCACATCAAATAATTCAGGTGTCCTTGGCGGCACAGCATTTAAAGGTGTCCTCAGCGGCACAAAATATAAAGGTGTTCCCCGCGGCACAAACTATCCAAGTGATCAGAGTGATGATCTCGAATTCAACCATGATAATAATTTTCATGACGATGATCACGATGATAATGCCTCGGAATTCCCTGATGAATACATCCTTGACTTGGATGAAGACAACCAAGACTTTGACTTTTTGATGATAATTTACCTTCCTCTTCAAAAGATAGTATTTTGGACCCTCTAGGCGAGGAGAGTCTTTCTCCTCTTAACATCAAACATCCTCGAAGCTCTGATTGGGTTCCCCATGATCACGTCAGTAAATTTATTGCAAAATGGATAAGAAATCCTCTGGAGAGAGACACCCGCAATCTTTTAAGAGCAGAATGTTCAAGACAATCTATCGAGGGTAAGGTCTGCCAAACACCTAACCTTGATCCCGAACTTATAAAATACATTTTCAAGCTTGGTAGGGATCCTGGGAAGGGTATGGAGAGGTCCCTTAAAATTTGCCAGGACCGGCTCCTTGACATTTTAGGGCCCCTAGCTAAGATCATTGATGCTGTCGAAGATAGCTACATCAATGGGTCTCCCTTAAATACAGATGTAATCCGAGGTTGGTGTCAAAGGGCATTGGTGCTATTAGGCAATGCCAAAGCCAGACTTAACTCTGAAAGGAGAAGGGTTGTCCTTCCTAAGATAAGCCCAAAATTGAGTGACCTAGCCGACAAGTAGCCCTCACTCAACCCTAAGGGTTTACTTTTTGGTGAAGACCTAATCAAAACCTTAGGTAAATACGTATCCACTTTTACAGCACTGGACAAGGCCCATCAAAATATGAAAAGGGTCTTCAACACCAACAACCTTTTTGGCAGGGCCGAAAAAAGGGGCCAATCTTTCGGCCGATTCAATCGCAGGCCCTACTTGAGGTCCAGAGGTTACGGTGGAAGAGGCTACCAATCCTGCAATCAATCCCAGTTCTACCCTCCAAGAGGAAGAGACTTCCGTTCAAGAGGCTCCAGAATGAGAGCAGGATCTAATAATACCAACCCTCAAAGTGAGTACTTCAACTCTTTACCCCCCCTTTTCTTCCCCAAAAGGGGGAGGGCAGGCTAAAATTCTTTATCCAGAACTGGAAACTAATTACTCAGGACCCTTGGGTTCTAAACACTGTAAACAGTTTTACTATAGATTTTATAGACACTCCGATCCAAAATTCACTTCCAAGGGAAATTCCCCTTACCTTAGACCAAGAGAAAATATTAGAGGAAGAGATCTCTTCAATGCTTCAGAAAGGGGTAATTGTAGAAGTCCCTATGGACTTGCTGAGATTCGGAAGTACACTCTTCCTGGTAGAGAAAAAAAGACAATGTATGGAGACCCGTCATAAATCTGAGGGAACTCAAAAAATACCTTGTTTACAGACATTTCAAGGTGGAGGGCATCCATCTTCTGAGAGATCTTTTATTAGAAGAGGATTGGTTAGTTAAATTAGATCTGAAAGACGCTTACTTTACCATCCCTAAGGCCAAAGAACATCAACCCTTCCTTCAATTTATTTGGAAAAACCATATTTTTCAATTCAAAGCTCTTCCCTTCGACCTCTCATCAGCCCCTTGGTGTTTCACCAAGATTATGAGGGCAGTTGTCTCATCTCTAAGAGAAAAAGGTATTCGTATGATCATATATCTAGACGATATCCTTATTATGTCTCAAGACCATTCTCAAATCCTTCAGGATCTCAAGACTGTGATAGATCTCTTAGAGAACCTAGGTTTTATTGTAAATAAAGAGAAATCGATTCTGTCCCCCTCGAAAACTATGGAATTCCTGGGTTTCACTGTAGACACCATGAATTGCCTTCTCCTTCTTCCACCGAAGAAGATTTCCAAAAACAGGAAGGAAATAAGACATGTCCTGAAATATCAACATCTATCCCTAAGATAATTACCAAGACTCCTGGGACTTCTCTATTATTCTGAAGGGCACACTTTTTAAAATTGCACTAGAAACTGTTTTTAAAATTGGATGAACTAATGTATTAGTAGGAAATATCTGATACCGAAATACCTGATACCGACGTGTGGTTTTGACGGTGAGGAGCTCCTAAGCATTCTCTATTCAACCCTCTGCTCTAGCCAATCACGAAGGGCGGGGGAGGAGACATAGGCGGGGAATTTCTCAAAAGGCGGCTCAGAAGCGGGAGCGTATACTGGGAATCATACCGCTACAAGAAGGGCGCGTTTTTTAAAATTGCACTAGAAACAGTTTTTAAAATTGGATGAACTAATGTACTAGTAGGAAATATCGGATACTGAAATACCTGATACCGTTGTGTGGTTTTGACGGTGCAGAGCTCCTTAGCAGTCTCTACTCAACCCTCTGCCCCAGCCATTCACGAAGGGTAAAGGGGAGGAGACATAGGCGGGGAATTGCTCAAAAGGTGGCTCAGAAGCGGGAGCGGGCACTGGGAATCATACCGCTACCTGAATGGAGTGTCTTTTAAAATTGCACTAGAAACTGTTTTTAAAATTGGATGAACTAATGTACTAGTAGGAAATATCCGATACTGAAATACCTGATACCGACGTGTGGTTTTGACGGTGCAGAGCTCCTTAGCAGTCTCTACTCAAATCTCTGCTCCAGCCAATCACAAAGGGCGGGGGGGGGGTGGAGACATAGGTGGGGAATTGCTCAAAAGGCGGCTCAGAGCGGGAGCGGGCACTGGGAATCATACTGCTACCTGAGGGGAGCGTTTTTTTAAATTGCACTAGAAACGGTTTTTAAAATTGGATGAACTAATGTACTAGTAGGAAATATCTGATACCGAAATACCTAATACCGACGTGTGGTTTTGACGGTGCAGAGCTCCTTAGCAGTCTCTACTTAACCCTCTGCTCCAGCCAATCGCGATGGGCGGGGGAGGAGACATAGGCGGGTATTTTGTTCAAATGGCCACCTTGCCGCGGGAGCGCAGGGGATGCGCGCAGCGGGCGCTCCGGCGGCACGCCACAGACCAGCCCCTCTGCGCCCGTCGGCGCCTGGATGGGCCCAGGGGGCAGGAACTATGCCCAAACTATGCCCAGACCTAGGGATTTTAGCGCTCCTGAGGCGGAAGCCGGGAGCTAGTCTATGAATTGCTGTATTGAAAATCTGTTGTTGCTTTTAAATTTGTATTGCTCTGTCTAAAACTTGCACATCGATTTTACCAGTTTTAATAATTTGGATTTTACATTAGACCCCTCTTGAGGCATTCTGCATTGTCCTACCTCGCGCCTCGCTCGCCCAGGGACTCACAGCTCCCACTGAGCCGAGTTGGGCATTGTGTCCACGAGACCCACAGGGGCCGACTCAATTTAGCGGCCATCTTGAGCGAGGACGAGGTTGCCGCGCTAGTGTTCGCGAGGCAGGGCTGGTCACGCGGCGCGGAAGCGCATATATTGAAACGGTTATTCTACGCGCTAGCGTACGCATTTGCGGACGCACCCTACCGTGCCAAAGGAGCGCCTAAGGAGAGCCCGTCTGTGCCCGTCCGTGCCAGGCCGGGCCAGGACGTGGCTAGTGGGTAAGATCCATGGATTCTCCCCCCATCCCAGCGTCAGTTACAGTGGTGAATTGCTCAGAGCATTGAGAGTAAGGGCTAAGGATATCTGCCCTGGAGAGACACTCTTAGAGGAGGTAGCAGTCCCATGTTCCTACTGTAAGCCCATAAACCCCACGAGCTGTAACTTAGATAGCTTTTCACTTGCTCTGATTAACTGTCGCTCCCTTCCGAGGCATACCACGGAAATCAACTTGCTCCTAGAGGAACGAGATTTTGACGCTCTATTTTTAACTGAGACATGGCTGAATGACGACTCAGACCCTTATATAGTGCAAGCTCTTCCACCCAAGTACTCCATCGCAAGACAGGACCGCATGTCAGGTCGAGGAGGAGGTGTGGCGATTATTTATAAAAACAATCTCAGATGTAGAACCTCGGATAGTCCACTTATGGACTGTGAGAGCATTGGCTTCTCTATAACCTTTTCGCCCACCTGCACCTTTTCTGGAATCCTGGTTTATAGACCCCCAGGTGATTCTCATGACTTCTGCAATAATCTTTTAGATAAGATTTCTCTTTCCATCAGTAGTACCCCCAATTTTACCATCTTGGGTGATCTTAATATTCACCTGGATGAAATTAATGCCGTGTCATCGCAATGTCTGCTGGATACCCTGAGAGTGGTGCATCTGGAACAAATTGTGGCTAGTCCCACTCACATAGGCGGCCATTTATTAGACCACTTTTTTACTAATCTTGGAAACATAGAGTGTGGTCAGCCTAGCTTTGTACCATGGTCAGACCATGCACTACTGTCCTTTATGTGGTCCCCAGTAACACAGATCCACAAGGCCGCCATTCGAAAGAAGGTTAGTCGAGTATGGTCTAGACTACCAGCTGAAAACTGGGAGGCAGCCCTGAAAAGTTGCCCGCCCGTTCCCCATGAGGATCCGGTTGTAGCCAATGAAGCCTTTGATCAGTGGATCAACTCCACACTAGACCCTATTCTGCCAAAAAAAGATCTACTGCACAGAGAGGGTTCCAACAAACAACCTTGGTACACCAGGGAACTTAAGGAACACAAACAACTGTGTAAACGTGCGGAAAGGAAGTGGAGAAAGAACTACGCAGCTGCCGCGAAAAATGAATAAAGGTCATCCCTGAGATCCTATAAAAGCTTATTAAAAACCACACAGGCTGCCTACTACCAGAGCAAAATTGCGGAAGCAGCTAACGCCCCCAGGGAAATCTTTAAAATCTTTCAATCCTTAGCTACCACACCCAGGACTATTAGCCCTGTTTTGAACCCACAGAAACACTGTGAGGAGCTAGCTAGCTTCTTCGCATCCAAGGTGTCGAATATCTATTCTGGCTTTGCACCAGTGATAGATTCCCCAGATAATTGGGAGAGCGGAAACAAGGGGGATTGGGAAGTAGACCCCAATCCATCTGCAGGTCTCAAAGTCTTCCCGCCACTGGATCTGGCTGGAGTGGATAGTCTCCTTGACAATCTCAAATCTGGCTCTCCGGTAGATGCTGCACCCCCGGCAGTTCTGAAACAGGTATCAGGGACAGTTTGCCCTGTGATAATGCAGGTCATCAATGCGTCTCTGGCCTCCGGTGTTGTGCCCCCCAATTGGAAGAAGGCTAAGGTCAGAGCCTTGCTAAAGAAACCTAGCTTGGATCCTGAAGATCTGGCCAACTATAGGCCCATTTCTCTTCTACCGACCATCAGCAAAATAGCTGAAAAACATGTCAACCAGGTTCTCTCATCCTTCATTGAATCCACGGATGGATTACATTCCACCCAGACAGGGTTCAGAGCAAAACAAGGAACAGAGACAGCTCTGGTGGCGGTAGTGGAGGCAGTTAGGGACATTGTGGATGCAGGAGGCTGTGCTGCGGTGGTCCTGTTGGACCTCAGCGCAGCCTTCGATACAGTAAACCACTCTCTCTTGCTGCATCGGCTGCATCTTGCAGGGGTCTCCGGAGTGGCCATCAAATGGTTCCATTCTTTTCTATCAGAAAGAAGCTTCTCCGTCTTTGAGGGAGAGGTGTCATCCAGCCAGCTGCAACTGAATCACGGCGTTCCCCAGGGATCTTCCCTCAGCCCTACTCTATTTAATATCTATATGAGACCTTTGGCTGAGGTGGTTCTTCCCTGGGGAATCCAACTTGTTACCTACGCCGATGACACGCAGCTGGTTGTATCCTTGGTGAGGAACGATGCCTTAAATCAGGGGATCAACAATCTGACCCCGTGTATCACCAAGGTTCTGGAATGGATGACCTCCTCCTTTTTGAAGTTAAATGGGACCAAAACGGACATCATGCTTCTGGGCTATAAAGCCCCAATTAACTTGGACCCTTGGTAGCCTCACTGCTTAGGACCCCCCCCCAGCACCTAAGACCCATATAAAAAGCCTAGGGATCTGGCTAGATTCCTCCCTTGGTTTTCACTATCAGGCTAAAAAGGTAGCCGCAACTTGTTACGGGCTGCTGAGAGTCTTAAAAAAAGTGCTAGACCTCTTGCCATTCGAAGCCAGACGATTGCTGGTCCAGTCGCTGATTATGTCGCGGCTGGATTATGCAAATGCCGTCTATATGGGGGCCCCAGTCGGCACCATAAAAATCCTGCAATCGGTGCAGAACTGTGCTGCTCGGCTGCTTATGAAAGTCCCCAAAAGATGCTCAGCGAAAGCCGCACTTCAATATCTCCACTGGCTGCCCATCAAGGGAAGGATTATTTTCAAAACCCTGTGTTTGGCGCATAAGTCCATCCATGGTGCTGGCCCGCCGATTCTGGATCCCCATTTCTGTCGCCATCAATCAGTGAGATTTCTGAGATCCAACCAGCGGAACTTGTTGGTAGTCCCCAGGATAAAGCTGGTCCGGATGGGTGGCCGCAGGCTCTCTGTGCATGCAGCTAAAGAATGGAACGCACTCCCAGATGACATCAGGCACGAGTCTAACCACCTCGCTTTCAGGAAGCGTTTAAAGACACACCTGTTTCAATAGTGTCTTTCTGGTCCCTTGGTCTTACAGCGCTGGGATGCTTAAGAGTAGCCATGCGCTATAGAAGAAGGTATTCATTCATTCATTCAAATCATTAGCTACTCTATGGAGGAACTAAGGGACATGTGTCAATCTGTCACCCCTCTCGGCCATGCAACAATTGCGCGATTGAGGTTATTAGGGATCTGTAAACCACAGATAGGCCATTTCGAGGCACTGAAGCACTCCTCACATATGTATAAACAAAATACCCCTCCTAAAAACAAAACCATTAACCAAAAGTTAAGGATACACTATCTAAATACTAGATCATTAGTAAAACACCAACAAGATATTTTCTCGCTACTTTTAGCTGAGGAACCAGAAATTCTGTTCCTAACAGAAACATGGCTGAAATCTGACTCCACGCCGGATATTTTGGCTGCACTACCCAATGATTACTATATACTTCACGCAGACCGGCTAGGCAAGATGGGGGCGGAGTTGCAGCAATTATTCAGCATGACTACAAATTTACAACAATTACTCCTCTTGATCTCCCTGATGTGGACAACCTGGTCATCAAGCTAGAATCTAAATCCGGACCACTAATTTGTGTTCTGATCTACAGGCCCCCACAGTACATGCTGCAGTTTCCCTCGCAGCTGAGGGAGCAAATGGCCAATATCGCAACTAATTACACTAACATTTTGCTAGTAGGAGATTTACATTATTGGTCGAATGACTCGCAAGAAGGACCTCACTCCATAGAACTAACTGAACTTCTCACTAACTTGAATTTTTTTCAGCATATGACCTCAGCTAAAAATAACAATGGTCACATTCTGGACCAGGTCTGGTCAAATAGCATTACAGTATCCCCCCTCACGATCCTACTTTGTTTATGGTCGGACCATCATTTACTCCAATTTTCAGTAACTATGGTTATTGATAATAAGACCCCTCTGGCTGAAGGTGGTATGATTAGGGCATTGGATTCCCTAAATAAAGAAGAATTTTTGAACGCCGGTACCAACCAATCAGTCTCATTAACCTCAGATTTGGACCTTCTAGATGCAAACATCTCGACTTGGATATTGGCAGCTAGTGACTCACATGTCCCACAAAAAAAACTGAAACAGGCTCGTCGTTCTGAGGCACACAAATGGTTCTCTACAGAACTAAGAGAGCAGAAATTAGTACTTCGCCAATAAAAACACAGATGGTGTCAAAATTACTCCAGTGAAGACAGGCAGACCTATTTTCTAGCGCAGAAGGAATACAAAAAAGCTATAAGTCCAGCAAAGGCTTCACACTATTTGTCTAGAATTCTTAACTCATCTAATGGGTCAAGGGAAATCTTTGCTATTTTTAATGAACTATCTAACACAGATAGAATTTCACCTTCCCCCACCGCCACTCAAGATCTTTGTAATTCCTTAAACAATTTCTTCCTGGATAAAATAGCTGCTACTAAAAAGCAGGCATTCCTATCTCAAATACTAAGGAGATTCCTGTCGACTCACCCACTAACCGCCTTACCTTGGATGCCCTTATGGCTATTAGTAATCAAGGATTTTTGGACCTACTGTGCAAAGTGAAATCTGGCTCCCCTCTGGACTGCTGCCCGCCCTATGTCTTAAAGGTCATATTCTCTGCTCTACCTACTGCCGCCATAACTCTTCTCAACGAGTCTCTACTTCAGGGCTATGTCCCCAATATGTTTAAAAATGCGATTGGGGGGGGGGGGGGGGCTAGGGAGCGTGGCTGGCAGCCGGGCAAGATGGCTGCTAACTAGGAGAGATCCGGAGGAGAAGTGACCTTCTAGGTCAATCCGAACATTTATCCGGCATATTCATGTACGTTATAGGCTCTCCCGGAGGCTGGTGACCGAGCGGCATCTGTAGGAGCAACTCCGGTCCAAATCCGACACCGGGTGCTGAGGTTCGTCGGTAGCGGACTGCAGCGGCCTATTCCCCACACAGTAACCAGGGACTAAATTTCGGAGTACACCGGGGACCCAGTGAGGCGGTGAAGGAACGGCCTGCTCGACGGTGGAAGCGCCCAAAAACACTTCCAGGCACAGCTCAGGTGTGAGCGACCTCCCGCAGCCACTGATGCGGCAACACAGCCTATACAGCTACGGTCTGAGGCCCGGAGGGACACATCGCGAAGGTGAGGCCTGCTAGCCGAGGACGAGCCGGGGCCTGGATTTCCTGGGCGTCCCGGGTCCTCCTGTGCACCGGGACTGAGAGAGGCGGCAGTGGGACGGTCTGGGCA
Source organism: Lissotriton vulgaris (assembly GCF_964263255.1). Taxonomy (NCBI): domain Eukaryota; kingdom Metazoa; phylum Chordata; class Amphibia; order Caudata; family Salamandridae; genus Lissotriton; species Lissotriton vulgaris. The sequence continues at coordinate 987,485,672 of NC_141693.1, forward strand.
GCGGGGGAGGCGCCAGGAGTACCCCCGGACATACCGATCTCCCGTGACCCTTGGAGCGACAGTGAGGCTCGGATTGCGGGGGCCTGAGGCATGAGGGGCACGTCGACACAGTGAGGCGTCGGGGCCTAGATTTCCTGCATACCCCGAGATCCCCCCGAACACCGACAGGGCGAACCTCTCGGTAGACAGCGACAGAGTGTGGCGCGCCCCCCCTTCCCCCTCCCACCCCCCCAGTGGGTGCGTGAACTTCACAGCCCTTTCCGGCCCCCGTAGGAGAGCGCATCAACCCATATATTACACTCCCTCTTTACTGGCAGGGGAGACATTGGCTGCGGACAACTACCCCCATAGAGCGGCGGTCAACCAGGCCGCGCGGACGACGAGCGGGGGGTACGACAAACTCCAACCTGACCCCTCCCCCCTCGCTGGCACCCATACCAAGAGACCTGTGGAACATACGCCATATCGAGCGGGGGCCTTATAGACCGGAAGGCCACGGAATCTGAACAGCCCAAAGCAGCAGCCGGGGCCTACCAGCACTGTACCTCAGCAACCCCAAGCATTGCCATGGGAGGTAGAGGCCCACGGACCCAGACCACGCCAGCCAGACTGGACAAATACGTCTATGGGAAGGATTTTCCAGCACTGCCAGAAGGGAAGGACTCCTCAGGGAAGGCCGCAGGAGACGGCGCTTTGAAAAAAGTGACTCTGGAAGACATAATGGCGGCCCTCACCAGCATCCAGACCACGGTGGGCTCTATCTCTACTGATGTGTCCCTGTTGAAGGAAGATTTTCGGAAGTCGAGCAGGTTACAAAAACCTTAGTCACGCACATGGCTGCACTGCAGAAAACTGTACCAGGGCTTGAAACGCAAAATAAACTGCTGGTTAAAAAGCTGGATGAACAAGAAGGGCGCTCGCGCAGAAACAACATAAGAATTCTCGGAATTCCGGAAAGTGAAGGCATTCCGGCGATGGATTTATATGTGGAGGACCTAATAAAGACCAGGCTGAAACCAAAAGGACTCTCAACCTTTTTTTCTGTCGAACGAGTACATAGGGTGCCAGGTGGAAGGCCTAAACCTGTGGCGCCCCCCAGATCAGTGCTTGCGCGCCTATTCAACTTCCGTGATAGAGACGTAATATTACAAACCGCAAGAATAAGATCCGCAGATTCATCTACATAACTCAACAATCTCCTTCTTCCCCGACAATACTGCGGCGGTCTCACAGCGCAGTCGTAGTTTTCTGGAGGTTAAAAAAGCATTGAGAGCTAGAGAAGTGCCATACTCAATGTTATTTCACGCAAAACTGAGAGTAGTAGCTGATGGGAAAACATGTTTTTTTGAAACACCAGAGGAGGCCGATTATTGGCTTGAGGGCTGGCGGCGAGGTGAGGGACCACGTCGCGGGAACAGTGGACAACGCCGTCGGGACGACTACGAGGAGCCAAGCAGTCAGGATCACCTTCCATTAGGCGAGGACAGTTCGCAGAGAATCGATGCAGATAACCTCGGTCATGGTTAAAACTGGAATGCGGGATGATGGCCGAGTGATAGACACCTGTGTGTAGATGAGATTGCAGATGAACCGACTCTGGACACCGGGCTGATGCAGGCCCTGATGGGTAGGGGAGGTCACGCTCTCCTTGGACTTCTTACCCCTTCACGCAAGTACACTGTTTTGGGTTGGGATGAAGCACTCTGCTATGTTGGGGAGATTGGCAGTTCGGAGTCCGTCGGGCAGGGAGGCAGGGAGGGGGGATGGACCATGGAGTTGGGGAGTTAGGGTTTGTTATTTTTCAGTTGTAGTTGGCAACGGCAATGGCGAAATAGTGTGGTGTGTACAGACTGGGGATCCCCGCATTGCATGACTGGGTTACAGCTCACATTAATTTTTTTCCACACTCATGGGGAAGTGTACCCCAATGGCTAATAGCCAAGACTTGACCCCTGATGTTCGGTAACCCCTCTTACTTTACTTACATGGAATGTACAAGGGTTAGAGGACAAAATTAAAAGAGGGCTGTCACTACGGGCCTTGAAGCGTCAAGCTCCCACATTAGCACTCCTACAAGAAACACACCTCACCGGCGCGGCATGCAAGGCGCTAGATAGGTGGGGGTACAGGATGGTGGTGCACTCCGAGTTCTCGTCAGGGTCCAGAGGAACGGGTATCCTGCTGCGAAAAAACTCTTCCTTCATTGTACTGCAAACCAGGAAGGACGACCAGGGGAAGTTTGCAGCAATACAGGGTCAGTGGGAGGGTAGGCCGTTAATGTGATTTCGGTATACATCCCCCTGGCACTCCAAGCAGTGGTACTCCCCGCCCTCAGTGAATTTCTGTTGACTCTGCCGGAAGGGGACCTTCTTATCGGGGGGCGGGGGGGGGACTTTAATGCCTTGATGGATGCTAGCGTAGACAGGCATCCAGTGAGGACACTGACACCAGGTGTCTCCCGCTTACAGAGCTTTGCGGAAGCGTTGGGGCTAGTTGACATATGGAGGCATATCCATCACGCAGCGCGATAATATACATTTCACTCCATGGCACACAACAGTTTGTCTAGGATAGACTATTTCATGACCTCGGAGGCCTGTCTGCAACATGTAGAAGACATTGAGATCAAACACAGGGCTATATCGGACCATTCACCTGTAGTGTTAACTTATTCCTATCATCACAAATCCTGCAAACGGCTCTACCCTATTTACCCAGGGTACTTGCAAGTCCAGAAGATGCGTAAGGAAATCCGTAAAGCCACTAAATATTTCTTTGCAGAAAACGTGACATCAGTTGACTCCCCGTCAGTTCTTTGGGAGGCCTACATGGCATTTCTCAGGGGGCAAGCGATAGTTTCCATCACGGGCCACAAGCGAGAAAAACAGAAAGATCGCACAGCTTTAGAGCTAGAATTAAAAGCAGCTGACACTGATCACATGGCTGACCCTTCACCCGCCTCGGCACACACCTTACGCCTAAAGCAACAACAGTACAGGGAACATCTAAGGCAGGAGACGACGTCGGCCCTTACAGCGACCAGGCATAAAATGTACTATGTGTGGGATAAAGCAGGGAAACTGTTGGCCTGGCTAGATAGACGAGAGCGGGGCACCAGGGCTATAGCGCAACTGGGTACGGCAGAGGGCCATCTCACATCCTACCCACGAGCCATACTTCACACACTGGCTGGCCATTTCCAGGAGGTATATACATCGTCATTGAGCTCGTCCGAAGCGGACGCAGCGGCCTCCATAAAGGACATAGCTATGCCCAAGCTCACACAGGAGGCAGCCTTGGAGCTCGAGGCAGATCTCACGGTGGAGGAGCTACACGCCGCAATCAGATCATTGCAGTGGGGAAAAGCCCTGGGACCCAATGGGATCCCGATAGAATTGTTCAAACTACTGGCGGACACTCTCTGTCCACACTTACTTCGCATGTTCACCGACAGCTTGGGTAGAGGTGAACTGCCATTGGACCAGAGAATGGCCACAATAGTGGCTATCCCGAAGGCCGGGAAGCCGCCGACTGAGTGTACCTCCTATCGCCCAATATCAATACTCAACGCGGATGCGAAAATACTGGCTAAAGTGCTCGCAAATAGACTGTTGGCACACCTCCCGCACTTAATTCATCCGGAGCAGTCAGGCTTTATGCCAAATAGGAACACAGCGCTTAACCTCCGGCGGCTGCATGGCGCGTTAGCTCGGGCACACACCCTGTCAGAACCGTCAGTAGTCATCTCCCTGGATGCGAGATTGGCCTTCGACATGGTGGAATGGAGTTACCTTTTTGCAGCCCTACCACACTTGGGCCTTGGCCCTAAGTTCTGCGCATGGATCCGCCTCCTTTACACTGCACCTCTGGCGTGTGTGGCAATGAATGGGCACTTGTCGGACGCCATGCCGCTGGCGAGAGGGATGCCCCCTGTCACCGCTCCTTTTGGCGTTGGTGTTGGAGCCCTTTGCGGCGTGGATTAGGGAGGCCCCTTTGCTGAGAGGAATTAGGTGGGCGGAGGGATGGGAGGACCGAATTTCCCTTTACGCGTGCGGCATTCTAGTGTACCTCACAAACCCTGAAAATTCCATACCAGTACTTCTTGAGATGTGCGAGGCCTTTGGAACGATCTCTGGATATACTATTAATTGGTCCAAATCGGTCTTATACGTGCTGAAGGGATCTGCACCGCGGCTCCCTTCGGGCTGCCCTCTGGTGGTGTCCCAGGACTCCTTTAAATACTTGGGTATTCATATAACGGTGGACCCAGCAACTTTTTTTGCCAAGAACCTTGCGCCCCCCTTGGAGCGCTTACTGAAAGATGTAACACACTGGGAGTCACTCCCCCTGACACTGTTGGGAAAGGTGGCATGGTTTAAAATGATGGCCTTGCCCAGGTTTCTGTACGCTCTCGAAAATACGCCGTTCCCAGTACCATTAAAGTACTTTAAACAAATAGCAGCGCTGGTGTCTAAGCTATTGTGGGGCAACAGACCGGCACAAATAGCACAGGCGAAATTGCACTGAGGATGGTATGACGGAGGAATTGTGCTTCCCAACGTTCACTTATTTTATTGGGCTGCACATCTCAAGATTATCAATCAATGGATACACGCCCCACAGGCGGATCCAGCATATATGGCAGATAAGGAACAGTTAGGTACAGGAAATATACTGGCAGCCTTGTATAATAAAGGACAAGCTATGAAGCTGACGGGACCGACAAAACACACAGTCATGCTATGGCACGCAGCGCAGACGCAGTTGGGGTGGAACGGGGTCAATACCAAACTTACCCCACTCTAGGAACGCTAAGCGGTTGGGTACACTGAGGAATAGCAAAGGATTTGAGCAGTGGGACACCATAGGTATCTCTACAGTGGGTGACCTGTGGGACAAAGGGACGGTCGTCCCATTTGACCAGCTCAGACAACAGTACGAGCTTTCCCCTACCGAAGCCTTCCGCAACATACAAATACGCCATGCACTCCTAGCAGTATTACCGCAGGACACAGAGGTACCTGAGTGCTCCCCAATGGAGGACAGCCTGCTCACAGACCACTTGCCAAAGCGCGCCACATCTTTCACATACCGCAAACTGGTTAATAACCTACCAGAATCCACTAAGACACTAGGAGACAGGTGGGCGACGGATATTGGAGATATGGGCGTAAAGGAATGGCAAGAAGCATTGGCCTCACCCAAAGAGGTGGGTATTACAGCGCGGCTCAGGCTGATGCAACTTAAGATCTTACTCCGCTCCAATCACACCAGGACCACACTACACAAAATGGGCAGAGCACAACATCCATAATGTCTCAGGGGTGGGATTTCCCCATGATAGCAGAATACTGGCGGAAAGTGTTGCAAACAATATCACAGACCGTGAATGTCTCCCTATTGCCAGAGCCGCGCAGATGCCTCCTGAATGTGTGGGAACCAAATGACTTATCGAGACATGGGCAGACGTGGGTAACATTGGGCCTATTGGTGGCAAAACGAAACATAGCGCAAAAATGGGGGGCTGCGGAGCTGCCATCATTGACGGCCTGGTATAAAGATATGGACCTAACTATGTTGACTGAAAGAACTGTGTACATAAACCGGAGATGCCCCCAGAAATGGAGCAACGTGTGGACAGCATGGAACACGTATAGGGGGGATATTTGCGAACCAATGCCAGACTCTGACGTGGGTAGCTCTGATGAAGAACTTGGGGAGAAGTGGGGACATTGGGTTAGAGGGGCCACTTGTGAATCAAAGAATAAACAGTGGTGGGTGGTGGAACAGGACAGGGTTCTGTATCATGTGTTAGTTCAGCTTACTGTAACCTATGTATGTATTCATGCAGACTGCCTTGCCAATGCTATGCATGAAAATAATAAAAATAGTTTTTAAAAAAAATGCGATTGTGGTGCCTCTCTTTAAAAAGCCTGGAGTCGACCCTCTTAATCTGTCAAATTACCGTCCGATCTCCCTGCTTCCCTATTTGGCGAAAGTGTTAGAATCACATGTGGCAAAATGCCTGTCTAATTTCATGGAACTGTCTGGTTATTTAGATTCTCACCAGGCGGGCTTCGGCGCTGCACATTCAAGGGAATCCGTGATACTGGCAGTCCTGGATGACCTACATAAGAAGGCGGATGAAGACATCCCACAGGCCCTGGTATTATTAGATCTGTCAGCCACGTTTGACACGGTCCTCCATGGTATTTTGGAAGACCGGGTCAGACAGGCTAGCATCCAGGGACTGGCTTTAAAATGGATCAGTTCTTTTCTCAAAGATCGTACTCAATCTGTACGACTGGCCTCATTCACAGCCTCCAAGCTAACTATATCATGCGGGGTTCCACAAGGTTCCTCGCTTTCACCCCATCTGTTTAATCTATACCTTCTTCCTCTGATTCGTACACTGAAGGAAATGAACGTAACAACTTACAATTATGCAGATGACCTTCATCTAACTTTCACTATTGACAATTCACCTAAGTCAGTGGTTGAATTCCAGACCACCATGCTATTCATCCATCAATGGATGGATCAAAACCATCTAAAGCTCAATCCTAGTAAGACGAAACTACTACTGACAGGTAAAAGTAAGATCTTCTGGGGACCACAGTACTGGCCGACAGAACAAGGCCCCCCACCAGTACCTTTTACCTCAGTAAAGAGCCTTTGGGTCATCTATACTACTATTATAAAAAGAGAACTTGCACCTTTTGGCCAGGTAAACTCGGGAACCACAGCGCCAATCTACACACCCGATACATCTATGAAAATGTCAGGGTGTGTAGATGGACATAGGCTATATAAATTAAAAAAAAAATGTAAATTAAAAAAATTAAGTTTGTAAACAAAGTAGTCCCCTGAATGTAGCGCCGGCCGGGACCTAGCGCTGGCCGCGACGTGCGTGATGACCGCGACGCGACGTGCGTGATGTCGACGAAGGAGGAGCGGCGGTGCACTGACGAGCGGCTGTGCAGTGAGGAGCGGCGGCACAGGTAAGTAAAGGGAAAGTTCAGTGTGAGACTGTGTGATGCAGGGGGAGGCAAGAAGGAGGCAGCAGTAAATGAAAATGTCGGAGCGCGAGTGAGTCGGGGGGAGGGGGGCGCGAGTGAGTCTGGGCGGGAGGGGGGCGCGAGTGAGTCGGGCGGGAGGGGGGCGGGAGTGAGTTGGGGCGGGAGGGGGGCGGGAGTGAGTCAGGGCGGAGGGAGTCGGTGCGGAAGGGGGTCGGGCGGGAGCGGGTCTACTGCCCCCAGCCCCTTTCTGCCCCAGGCAACGCTGGGGCGGGCTGCTAGTTCTAGATAATGACTTATCATTAAAAAAACCAAGTAGGTTCAGTGGTCTCCAAATGCTTTCCTCAATTACGAAAGATTAGGAAAATCAGCCGCATGCTTACCCATGCAGCGTTAGTTCAGGTGACGTTGGAAATGGTACTATCGTACCTGGACTATGCTAATTCAATTTACCTAGGGCTGCCTCTTTTTCTTATTAAGAGGCTTCAAATGGTCCAGAATCAGGCGGCCAGGCTGATCCATCAACAACCTAGATGGCAATCGGCCAAACCACTGTTGAAAAAACTACACTGGCTTCCGATACCCCAAAGGACAGAATTCAAGACGGGATGTCTGGTCCTTAAATCATTGTACGGCAAGAGCCCTATATTTATCAATACTCTTCTAAATAGGTATACTCCTTCCCGTAACCTCCGCTCAATGCATCTTCAGTTACTGACTCCTCCCTGCAAACGGAAACAACAAGGTGGACGACTGTTTGCATACCTGGCTACTAGACTCTGGAATTCATTTCCTCTGGAGATTCGCTCCTGTACAGATTTACCTAAATTTAGGAAATCGCTCAAAACGCGACTGTTTATAAGTGCGCACGTATAGTCTCCCTCTGTTCTCGGTATGTCCCTAGCAGCGCCATGAAACCCCTGGGTGTACGTGGCCTTTATAAGCAACTTGTAACATAACATAACATAACATATACAAGCTATCTTTCCGGGTCCTCTAAATTATCGAGCCCTCCAACGGATAAAGCGGAATGCTCTGAGATCAGGGGTGTGGTAAGGAGATTGCGTTTTGCTAACCCGCGAGGCCATTTTGGAACTGACCTGGTGGTTAGACAATTTTGACACCTGGAATGGCAGAGCAAACTTTGGCTCAACACCGGACTTTATTTTAGAATCAGATGCGAGCCTTTCATTGCTGGGGTGTCTGTCTCCTAGATCAGAACAATGAGGGAATATGTTCTCTAGAAGAATCTTCGCACCATATAAATTGCTTGGAACTTACAGCAGGTCTTTATGCTCTTATGAGTTTCAAACACTTTCTTCAAGGCAGGTCAGTCATATTAAAAATGGACAACATGTCCGCCGTAGCTTACATAAATCACCTGGGAGGTACCAAATCAGAAGACCGCTCCAACTTGGCCAAGAAACTCTGGATGTTTTGCCTAGAACACAAGATTTCTCTAAGAGCAGAATACCTTCCAGGGAAATTGAACCTTTGTGCGGATTGGAACTCCCTCAACAACCTTTGGGGTCCCTTCCAAATAGATCTCTTTGCCAGCAGACTCACATTCCAATTGTAGCATTATTACAGCTGGATGCCCGACCCAAGTGCTCTGGCAGTGAACGCTTTTCTCCAATCATGGGAAGGGATTAACGCTTATGCCTTTCCCCCCATTTGCCATGAGCCAGAGAGTCCTTCAGAAAGTGAGACATGAACACTCTTCCATTGTCCTGGTGACTCCCTTATGGCGATCCCAAGCCTGGTTCCAGTCTATCCTAGAGCTGACTTACGATCTTTCCTTCCTAATTCCTTCCCTCGCGGACCTCCTTACAAACATAGACGGTCAAATTCACCCTCTTGTTCAAACAGGGAATTTGAGCCTTCTTGCCTGGAGAGTGTCAGGAGATCCAATGATCTCGCAAGACTTTCGTCGACAGCTTCAACTCTCCTCGGAGAATCATGGGACCCTGGAACACACTACCGGTATAACAACATTTGGAAACTTTGGTTACGTTGGTGCCTGGAAAGGTACCTGGAATTCGTGGAAGCACCTATCGATGATATAGTTAATTTCCTTGTGGAACAATTCGATAGGGGTCTAGGTTATAGATCTATCAATTGTTATAGGTCGGCTATTTCCACTGGTCATGCCCTAGTCAACGGTAAAACGGTAGGTAAATATGCTATTATTTGTAGAATCCTTAAGAGTATCAGACTTCGAAGACCTCCAAAACCTAGATATCAATCTCTGTGGGTCGTTAAATTAATTCTTGACCTTTTCTCGCGCTTTGATATATGTAAATAACTCTGTATTGTGGATTGTATGAAAGAATAGGATTAAAAAATGAATGCACTTTGCCGCTCTGGTGTGGATCAATTACTTATATCCTTTGTTAAACCTCACAAATGTATTAGCTCTGCCTCTATTGCAAGATGGGTTAAAATTGTTATGAACCTTGCAGGTATCGATCTGAGTATTTTCGAACCACATTCTATCAGAGGTGCAATGGCCAGTAAGTCCTTTCGGTCAGGTGGTAAGTTCGATGATATTCTAAAAGCTGCTGATTGGTCTAATTCTAGAACTTTTGCTCATCACTATTGCAAACCAATCACTCATATGTCTGATGTTGTCTTACATAGCTACCAACATGCATAATGGTAGCCTGGGTCTTATAATGAAATTTCGATTCTCCTATTACCATGACTAGAGAATCTGGATTTCATTAAAGACACGGAGGCTAACATTATCCCTCCCACCCTTTCCCTTGGGCAGTTGATTTTTAACATACAATATACTTTTTCACTATGTTATGTTTATAGTCAATGCTTATCTTGTATTTGTAATGGTTATACTTATTTACAGTATTGTTTCTTATGCTCTTTTGCATTTTATTTTCTTGAAACATTTATATCTCCCTCTCTTTTAGATAATCTCTCGTAACTTCTTGTTCCTGACCGACAGACCAATTTATTCATCTGTCATCTCCTTCTTCTTCGTGATACACTAAGAACTTTTGGAGTTTCACTTGAAGTTTTTGGAACCTTTTCCTGGAATTTTATTGGACCTTTCCTTTTTTTACACCACATTTAAAAGAGGCTGATTTCCTAGTGCTCATGCCTTTTATTTGTTTTATGGAAAACAACTGTGAATTGCCCAAACCTCAATTGTTTAGAATTAATTTCAAAGGAACCAAGTGTGGATCAATAACACCTGAGAAGGTAGTTTTATTTAAACCCATTTTTCATATTCTTTATTTTTTGTAGGATCTCTTTTTAGAGACAGAGAAGACACACTAACAATCATCACAATGAACTACATGCCTTGTACAAAATTCAAAAAGAAGAAAAACAATCAATATGACAAATGGCAACACAGAACACAATATATTAACACATCAATTCCTTAATATTTACAAATGAATTCCTATTGCATGACAACTAAAGCTCAGTGAAAGCAAGAGCGAGAACTGTATTTTTCTTTTATACAGAAACACTTAATGAAACACTAGGCTCCTGCAGAATGCCAACGCGTTTCAGGTTCGAATGACACGTTTTCAAACCCTCATCAGGGCTTTGTGAGTTGTCTGTGGGTAAAACATAATTTAACATTGGGCCTTTAGTGAAAACCTAATACTGTACTGAATGCCTCTAATCAGTAAAATTGTAAGGGAATGTACCAGTGAGTTTCAGGCTCCTTGGGTTTTAGATGGCAGACATGGGGGACGGCACCTCTATGGTTTGATTCTATAAAAAATAGAGTGTGCACTATTTGAAAATACAGATATTCTAATGTCATATTGGAAAGGCGGCATGATATCATAAAATGCCACCTACCTCAGTGAGCACCGTCCGGCGCCCCTTTCTGATCTTGTCCTATTTAAAAAGAGCAAAAAGCTAGTACTATGCAGGGAATGCAGACTTCATTACAAAAGTGAGGAAATTAAGAGTGACCCGATACCTTCGTCTTGGTAATGTTGGAAGCAGAATGGTCCAGTCTATGGCGGCACTTTGCGTGTTATTTTCCGACCTAAAAAATCGGCAAAATTGTCACTACTGTACGGTGTGTTGATAGAATGGCAACAACTTTTATTGAGGGCGGACTGTGGCCTACCTGGGTTCGCGGCGTGTAGCTCAATGACCCAGGCGTTTGAATGGAGCTCTACGGATCGGCTCCGAGATGCAGGGCGCGCTCTGTGGGGAAATACGAGGCAGCATGAGATGCAAGCGCCGTAAATTCGTGTAAGCAAAACATGTGCGCGAACACACAGAGCTTGTTCTTACCGGCGGTGAAATGATCGGTGTCCCCAGTGTGAGGCTTCAGCTTGAATGCCTGACGACGCGCGGGGGCCATCTTGATGCTATTTGAATATCAGACAGGTTGGCCGCATGGTGCGTTCTGGGACGTGTAGACCAGTGCCTCATGGGTAGAGGCGCCAAGTGTTTCCTGGAGGGGACCAAATCGAGCACCCTCTGGCAGACATGGAATGAGATTGAGTTAAAAAAGACTCAGGTGTGGAACAGGGATTTGGGGCAGGGATGTAAACAAAAGATTTACAGATCCCAGATGTCCGCATTAATCATGTATGGACAAGACGGGTGGAGGGTCATTTCCTGATCACAAGGTAGCTATTGTCGAAAAGCCATCAAATCCTCGACAGTTCAGACATACTGTTCAGCCCTGTGAGTGTACTATTAAATTTAAGAATTAAGTAGGCTTCCTTTTTTAATAGCACCTTGTCAACATCTGCGGGGCGCTGTGTTGTACCAATTGTGAACAGTACCGACCATTTGAATTCTAGTTCTGAATGGGATTTCTCTATGAAATGTTCGACCATAGGGGCCGTTAACACTTTCCTTTTTATTTGGGACCTATGCTGGCTTATGCGTTGATTGACTTGCTGGTTCGTTTTCCCAATGTAGATCTTTTGGCATGGGCACAGGACAACATATTAAACGTTTTTGGTCTTGCAATTGGAGAAGCCAGAATGCTTCCACTTAGTTCCCTGATGAACAAATTCGCTGCCTTCAATTGTGCTGGAACACGCCACGCAATTGAGGATTCCTATAAATTAACCTTATACTAAGCATAGGCATTCCTAGCTAGCGGCTGGTATATGGAGATGAGCAATAGATACGTGTACATTGCATGACAAAACTCACATGCTTCAACTTACCAAGAGGTGGCCACAACATCTGCCCTTATTGCTAAAATATTTCTGGCCACACGGCCAATCTTTCTAAACATGTTTAAATTAAAATGACACTTCATTAAAAACTAAGAATGCACTATTTATTAATGTCTGGTCATAATCTCCATCTTTGGTAGAGCATGCTGTTTGTATATGAAGGATGGCACAAACCTCTTAGTTTCACCTTAGCATTTGGTAATAAGCAAGGATAGGGGATCGCCAGCTTGCAGTGAATTGCGTCAAAGGTTCCTTGCAATACTCACCAATATAAGGACATCGTGACTTGGAGCACTGCTGAGGCCGTTCATTAGCTCTCTCGTCTGTCTCTTATACGCCTTCTTTTGTCGTCGCTTCTCTAGCGCTTTCTTGGCTTTCTTCACCTCTTGGATCATGTTCTTCTCAAACAAGTCGTGGATGTGCTTGGTTTTATTCACTTTATTCAGCTCCCACAAGTCTTCAAGCTCCAATGGATGTTTATAACCCTTTACAATAATTCTGGAAAGAAATGCCATTTTTCTGTAAGAGTTCCTTGAAAATTTACCCATAATAAACTTTGTGTTATGAAGATGCATTACCATGTGTTCATGTCAAGTCAATGTCAGACTCGGTGCTTTACTGAGCTTAGCAATTCTACTGGGGCACATAATGTATTAAATAAGGATTATCCAACAAATGAATATTTTTGGTGTCAAAATAAATGTTCAACAAAGTGAAATATTTTGTACTATTGTTTAATGAGGATTATTTCAGTTTGGGTAGATCCCATTGGTAAATGTGCGCAGAGGTCGGGACCCAAGGTCTCGAGGTAGGGAGTTAAATAAGGATTATTACATAGTTGAAATATTGTGGAAGAAATAGATTGTGTGCGTACAATGGGCCCAATTCACAAAGAGCCTCTGCGGTCATTGAGGAGGCTCTGCAGTCAGGGATGATGCTCCAGTCATGGCGGAATATCCGCTCTGCAGTTTCTCACTGCGGAGATTCCACCACAAGTGCTGAGCCTCCACCATGACTGTAAAGGATCCTTGTGAATCATGCCCACAGTCTGGTTAATACTGGAAGGAGGTTGGAAGTTCATATTGAAGAGCAATTATTGTGTGCTCCAGGCAATTATATATTCTGTTGTTCTCTTGATGTACATAGTTTCAACATTGCAACTCCCTTTATAATATTTCATATCATTAACAGTCGACCATGTCAATTTGTTGTAGTGGGAGTGCCATGATGGGGGTGGTAGTGCAGTATGGGGGCTTGGTAATGCAATGCTGTGAGATAATCACACATGGTGGGGGATAGTGTGGTCGTGAAGGTTATTAATGTGGCAGTATGGATGATAGTCTGGTGCTGAAAGGGCAATGTGGTAGTGAGAGATGGTAGTGTGACGGTGGCATAATGGTGGGGCGTGGCAGAGCATTGCATGGTGTGGTTTTACAGCAGTGGGGGTGGGATGCATTGGAGAAAAAGAAATATGGTGCTTTGAGATGGTAATTTGACTGGTGGATCGGTTTTAATATGAGGCCAGGGGGTATTACAGGACTGATGTAGGATGTTAGTTCTGTGGTCAAGGCTGGCACAGAGTAGTGGGGTGGTAGTATGAAACCATGATTTGGGTTGTTAGTGTTGATGAGTGGAATGCAATGCATTAATCTCAGCTACTGGTAATTACTCAATAACACATTCCAGTTGATCCATTTTTTTGCCTGCCATGCCACCCGGGACAGAAACCAGTCAAATGCAAATCAGCCCTGTCCTGCTCCAATAAGAACAGTCCAGTCTGAACGGTCAGGTAAGGTCTCCTCTTAACTGGAACGCAAGCTACCCCAGACTGGTTTCAGTTATATGAGCCTCTTGAATACAGTGCAGCTTGGCTCCAGAGGCACAGTGAGCAAGAGACCCACGTCGGAGCATGCCCATTGCACTGAGGGAAAAAAGAGTCAGACACAGGTAATTACTCTGGGATAAATTCCAGTCTATTGTTTTTGCCCCCAATGCAACATCAAGACAGGAACCAGCCATATGCTAATCAGCCTTAATCCTGTTCCAGTAGGAAAAGTCCAGCGCAAACTTTGAGCCCAAGAAACCTCTGAACTGGAAAACAAGAAACCCCAGACTTATTTTAATCTATTTGGGCAACTACAATAAGTCACAGGTTGGTTCCAGTGGCACAGAGAGCAAGGGCCCCACATACGGGCATACTTGTAGCACTTAAAGTGTCATATTAAGGAAAACTAAAAGAGTAATGGATGAAATACTTGAATCAATCTCAGCCACTGATAATTACTGGCCATATAGCAGTCCATAGTTTTTTCCCACCATGGCACCTCAGAAGTAACTAGCTACATTCAAGTCAACACTGGTCCTGTGCCAATAATCCTCCATACATCACCTTGTTGTTTGTTGTAATTGACTCGTCAAGCGCGACGGGCATGCCCAGACATGAGCCCCATAATGACTGTGCCACAGGCCGCAAGCTATAACCAGTCGGGGTTGCTTGTGTTCCCTTCTGGAAGAGGGCATTACTTGGCAGCTCAGATTGGACTGTTCCCATGGGGAGAAGGTTCCGTATTGATTTGCATAAGGCAGGTGTCTGTTTAGAGTTGCAAGGCTAAAGGAGTGATCATTAGTGGCTGAGATTAATTCAGGCCTGCCACCTATCACCTAGTTGCTTGCTGTAGTTGAAGCTCTAAGTGCAGACTTGGAACTTGTACTCACCGTGCCATCGGATGCAAGCTAAATCCGGCAAGCGATGCTCAAATGGGTCTAAACCGGTCTTAGGTTACTTCTGGAGGAGGCCTTACCTGTCAGTGTTTTTAATGGACTGTTCCCATGATGAACAGGGTTAGTGCTGATTTGCATAAGGGGTGCCTCTATCAAGAGTGACATAGTGCATGAAAAACGATGGACTGGAATGCTGTTCAAGTGATCACCAGTGGTTCTGATTAATTTAAGCATTCTATCCATCACCTTGTGTTTGTTTGACTTGATAGTGTGACACTAAGGAAGCCATGTAATGCTGGGATTGCCATGTAGCTGGAAGAGAGTGGAGCTGGTGAGTTCTTTTGGTGGGTAGCAGTGTGATACCAGGGAGTAGGAGCACTGAGCTGGTCTGGGATAATGAGATTCTGGGGGCTCTCTGCAGTGGTAGTAGTATAGGTATTACTGTGATGATATGAGGGTGTCCTGAGGCAGCTGGGTTGGTAGGGCTCTGGTGGGTGGTATTGAAAACCGAGGTACTGGTTGTGCTCTGCGGTAGGTTGGTAATTTGATGAGATCAGGGAAATCTCAGTGGTGAAGTGATGCCGTACTGCAGCTGAAGTGTGGCTCACAGTGTGGTAGATGTTGGGCTAAGAGGGTGAGTGACATAGTAATGTGGCTGTGAAGGTATCGTTTCACTGTTAGGGGTGAGTAAAGCGATGTAATATGGTGGTTGCCTGGAATTGTCGTATAAAAACAAGTCTGAGGGTGGTAATAAGATGCTGGGGATTAGTGCAGTGCTGGATGCTGGTAGTACAGAACTGTAGGGTGGATGGTGGTAGGTGGCGGTAGTATATTTCTGCATTAGTAGTGCAGTGGTGGTAATGTGGCGCATTGGAATGTTAATGTGGTGCTTAAAGGTAGAAGTTATGTTCTATAGTCCTAGTCATGTGGATAGGGTGAAAGTGCAATGTTAAGGATGGTAGTGCAGTGGTGGGGATGGGGCGAATTTAGTTTTTTGCAAAATAGATATATAGTTCTAAGCAGTGGTACTGGGCCACAATCAGTTCTCCAGCCATCCTGAAGGCAAGCAGATAGACTAACAACAAACTAGCTGTGACATTGCTATCCATCCGAAATGGCCAGTGAGAAACATTGGGAATTCTAATGTTTGGTGAATCATGCAATCCCACGAGTAAGAATGGTATGATGCAGTGGAAAGTTGAAAACCTTAATGGTAAAAAATAATTCTTGAAGAAGTATTAAATGTGCTGGAGAATCAACTCCCTCTAGGCCAGATATTTTAAAAAGGAAACAATGAAAAGTGATTTTACAATATGACGTCTTACCTATTGTACCAGTTAAACGTCACCCTGCTTAGAAAGGATGCTGTTGTCTCTGGGTTCTAATACAAGAAAATGAGAAAAAAAAACACCAAAAATAATTAATTTTATTCAAATATTATTTAAACATGTAACATTCTATAAAGACCAGTGCATTTTAGTGTGGAAACAAAACTGAAAACTTGGCCCTACTTTAATATCAAAATGTATCAATTTCACACTGAACAGACTGGTACCGAGGATCTTGTCACACTGTGTCCAGGGCCCTAACCAGAGGCAACACCCATAATGGAACAAAAGTGATGCAATCGGTAATTGAAAGTACTGCTCATGCTAACAAAAGCAAGCAATGAAACATTTTGCTGCAATATTCTAAACGCACCGAGGTATCTCTCTTAAGGGAACCCCTGACATGAATTTGTATGGTGTTGACAATCTAAATATACTAGGGGTGTAGCTTCATAGGGGGTTTGTGGGGTGTCCTATGCACTAACAAATGCTAGAAGTCAGGTTCGGTCCATGTCGGGTTTGACAGCGTCTATCAGCATTCAGAGAATATGACACTTTACTCCGCACGCATTTACAATGCGTGCAATTACCCCACATTTTTTACTCCACAACAACCTTTACAATGCAGGGCTTTACCCCGCAAGTCACTACAACACATTGTCCATTACAATGCAATCTACTATTCTACCTCCACTGAGATGTTGTAATGGGGAATGTGCTGTAATGGCTTGCTGTGTAAAGCCCTGCGTTGAGTAAGAGTAATGTGTTGCCATTGTCCTAATTGACCATTTCTCCAAATTGCCGGAGATTGGGTTTGTCAATAAAGCTGATGCTCCCAGTGTGGTAACATTTCTGGACTAGGTTTTCATCAAGGAGGGCTTGCTTAAATGTATTGTCAGCGACAACGGCCCCCAATTTACCTCCGATTTGTTTGGGAATTACCTAAATAGGAACAAAATTACCCACAAATATCACCCTGCTGGTAATGGGGCCCTAGAACGCTACAACAGGGTGATCAAACGTATTGTACAGCTAGCCAATAACAACAATCTGGTGTGTAAGAATGACATTTGTAAGACATTGTGGGCATATTGCATCACACCATGCCACAGCACAGGACTCAGTCCATTCGAACTGATGAGGGGTAGGAATCCCATGTCCAAGGACAATATGTTGTGGTTATCCGCTTCCAAAAGAGTTGACTAGTCATCCGATAAAGTAAGACAGAGGCTAGAAAAAGCCTAAGTAGAGTGAAAATCTAACTATGACAAAAAGCACAGTTGCAAACCACTTCGTTTGCTTGAAGGTGGTGTTGTTTGTGTCACAAAAATGTGGTTTTACAGCGAAGGGGCACAGTAGGTTTCCCAAACCCCTCACTGTAAGCAAGGTATTTTGAAACTCTTTACTTTTGAGTGATGGGAGAGTCTGACACCTCTCCATGGTATCTGCATGCAAACCAGGAAGTTCCTCTTCACCCAATTCAGATGAGTCAGGAAAGGCATGATCCCACCTCGGTACACTCACGTGATGGGCATGTTCATGCTGGGTCAAGGGGAAGATGGTGGGACTATGGTGAGGATGAGGATAACATTGTTCATTCTGAGGTTGGTCAGAATGTCCCAATGCGTCCCCTGGTGCATGCTGCTAGCAATAATGGCTCACTGGCCCAGAAAACCAGAGGGAGTCGGCAGGTGGTTCCCTCCAGGAAACTAAATGATTATGTGTGCGAATAACATACCTTTACTTGCAGTTCCTCCCCCCACCTCTTCCTCCTCCTGTCCGTTAAGAGGAAGATGTGTTATGTTGTTCATCACCTTGTCCCCTCTTCCCCTCAGAACCTCCCTCACCCTCGGCATCAGCTGTAGATGCTGAAATGTTGCCATACAACAGCTGATGACTGCACAGACCGGACGCTCCCCCCGGCTCCGCTCACTGACCTAGTCTGTAATGTGCTGGAAGCCTTTAATAAACTTCAACTGTATACTTCAATGCATGGAAGTCATCATTACAGTAAGTCCCCCCACTCACTTTTTGGCAGAAAACTTTCCAAGTCCCAAGTTTTTGATTTGGGATATCTGTGCCTTGTTAGCACCACTTCCAAGGGTCTTGAACTGGAGGGGCACTACTTGGAAGGACAGAGCTCACTCATGCTGGGCCCAGGGGCAGGTTCAAGATGGTTGTAGTCTTTTCTGTCCCTGAGGCTATGATCAGGAAGTCAGCCAACTAGTCCTTGGAGTCATTCTGGAAGTCTTGGCTTCAAGCAGAAAAGAAGGTCCCAAGCAGCAGGGCAAGGACAGATTTCTAGTAGGAGGCAGTCCTCTGAAGTGAAGTGTGCAGCAGGCAGCAGGGCTGCCCTCTGAGAGACCTTTCACATGTCCAGAAGTGTACTGAAGAGTGAGTCTGAGGGTCCTAGTTTTAAACATGTTGCCAGCTTTGAAGTGGAAAAAACTTCTGGAGTTTTACTCCCAGACTAATTTCTGGAATTTTCTGTCTCCCCTCTCTGATCCCAGTCTGTCTACAGTCACAATAGGCTAGTGAGAAGTTCTTTGTGAGTGAGCTGAGGCAGTGTATTTCATGTGCAAGAGGGGTTGTGCACAACGTCACCCTCCATGTCCTGCTTGGATGGTCCATCCTGCCAACACCCAGTCCAGGGGTCTCCAACCTTTTCAGTTGTGAGAGCTACTTCTAATCGGTGAAAATCATTGTGAGCTACTGAAGGCAAAGCAAATTGTGCATTTTTAACAGACACCCTCAAACTCAGATCCTTTGACTTTCAGCCTAATGTTCATAGAACCAGATACTATGGTTGAACAAAATACTTTGACTAGGGGCACTAGGACAGGATTGCCATGTGAGTCAGTGGTCGTTGGGGATGTTAAACAGGTTTGTGTATGAATGGGATAAATGTTTATGGGTGACTGAGAGCCTATGTTGTACGTACATATGGCACTGGAATACCTTTCTTTATATGTGGCACCATTACATGTATGATACAAACATAGAACCATTTCTTTAAATGGGAGAAATGTAAGATCTAGAAACATTCTGCATAAATGTTCATGATATGGAAACTTTTTCCACACTTTAAATTTCTGTAAGTAGAGAAAAACATTAAGAACTTAATGTTTCAGAGAAATATTTTTTCTTCACTTTAAATTTCTCACATTCCAAAAAGAGGAATGTATTTGTCAGTTATGCATATAGCAACTTGTCTACTGGCTACTGGAATACTGCTGTTTTCAAATGTGACACTTTGAAATGGGAAAAAATTAAAGAATTAACTTAATCATTAAGGTAACTTAATTTTCATTTTCATTTTTTACCATTTAAAAACATTCAGAAACATCATTTTGCTCTCAAAATCCAATATTGAGTTGACAAGGACTTATTTATGATTTAAATACCTCTGTGCTTCAGTACTTCACCTCTGTGCCCTGGGTCATAAATCTGACTCCAACACTGCTCATTATCAGGCCCTGCTATCTGCAACCTAAAGATGATAATGTGAAGTAAACACAGCCTTCCCTTAACTGTAAAAAAAAATATGCCCTTGTGCTATTTTTAAAATTAACTTAAGGCTGTGAGCGGCTCTGAAGGTGTCAACAAGCTACTGGTAGCAAGCTATGGACTAGTTGGAAACACCTGAGCTTTCTATCTGGGAGGAATACATAAATGCCAACTGCCAACTACACCAAGTCATGTAACCCAGGAACAGGCCCCAAATGGTTAGGACAAGAAAATGGCAACTTTCTAAAAGTGGCATTTTCAGAATTGTTACTTAATATCCAATGTTACCATTAAAGAGGATCCTAAATGACAACTCTTTAGACACCAAACATGACATTTCTACCTGTTCCCAAACAAAAGTTATCACCTATTGTTAGAAATAGGGTTCTCTTGTTGGCAATGATTTGCACCTTTGTCCAAGAAGGGACCCTTGCTTCTAGTCCGGGTAAGGGAGTTACGCCCTTAGACAACCCCTGCCACCCCCTTGGTAGCTTGGCACGAGCAGACAGGCTTATCTCAGAGGCTGTGTATAAAGCATTTGTGCACAACATACAGTAATACAATGAAAACGCTACAAATGGACACACCAGTTTAGAAAAATAGGAAATTGTTATCTCAACCAAACAAAAATTCACAATATATATACCAAGTTAGCCTCAAAATAGGTTATTTACACAAATAAAGCTTGTAGCAACAAATAACTCCACCTGGAGCTATTAAGACGTTGTGACAGATGAAGATCCGAAGTCTGGTGCCAACAGCGAGGTGCGCGGCATTGGGCGTGGAGTCACACAGACCCACAAAGAACAGTTTATTGGCAAACAATAAAAGCAAAGATGGTGCACGGAGTCAGCAGGTGATGCTTTGTTGGCGCCGGGCGGCATTGGTTCCTTACAACCACAGTGGAGGTGATGTGTCGATGCCTTCCGATCCCAGGAAAGGTGAGGCCTCGGTTCCTTACTGCGATGCAAGGGAGGTGAGGCGTCAGTTCCTTACTGCTGTTAGACAAGTGAGGTGTCTGTTCCTTACTGTTTAAGGGGAGGTGATGTCATGGTGGCGGTGAGGCGTTATTTCCTTACGATGGGGCGGTGTTGATGGATTCAGGAACTGACCCACATCAGGTATCGGCTGCGTGATGATGAAGCACCAGCGTCGGTGAAGTCGGGGCTGCGGTGCGAGTCGGGTGGTGCTTAGTGAGCATCACGAGGGGTGCCCTCGGCTCCGGTGCAGGCAGTGGCCAGGGTGACAGCTTCATAGTTGATACGGTGCGGTGTTAGCTAGCGTTGGGCCGTGGTGCAAGTCGGGGTGATGCATCGTGCACTACACAAGTGGTGCCCACAGCTTTGTTGCAGGTCAGTGCATCACTGGCCGGTGTCGGGTTGCGATTTCCCTCTGTGGCAGCTGAACAGCAGTTTTAGATGTAGAAGACAGAGGGTATGAAGTCTGTGTGTCCCTGAGACTTCAGAACAGGAGGCAAGCTCTACTTCAACCCCTTGGGGATCTTATTCCAGCAGAATGCACAGCACAGAGCAAAGTCTTTGTCCTCTCCTTGGCAGAAACAGCCACTGCAGGCCAACCTCAGACAGCACACAGCAAAGGGGCAGTATTTCTCCTTCAGTTTTCCCAGCTCTTCTCCTTGGCAGAGTTCCTTCTCCTTGGCAGAGTCAGAAGTAATCAAAAGTTCTGTGGTAAGGGCCCCAATATTTACACAGCATTTTCCTTTGTTCTCTGGTGGCAGAAAGGCTCTGTGCTCAGTCAAAACCAGTTCTGTCCTCTCTGGTCCAGCTTTACGGCAGGAGCTGGAGGCAGCATTGTGTAAGGCAGACCAGGCCCATTCAGGTGCAAAGAAATCTCCTCCCCCTACTCTAAATGCAGCCCAAGTCTATTCAGTCCAGCCCTGACTCATCCAGGAAAGGCAGGACACACCTCAACCCTCCCCCGTGGCTGTCTACAGTGAATGCACATCCCCAGCCCCTGTCACTCCAAAGCCAGTGAAGTAAGCCCACACAACCACAAATGATGGGTCAGATCTTATTTATTAACCATTAGTCACAACAGCTCCCAGGAACTGACAACCAGGAGTACAAGGAACAGTATTCAAAGCCTAACATTCTGTATCCATAGAAATGATCATGACATGGTAATATTCTAATATACAATAGACATAAAAGATGGAAACTAGATTACTACAATATTTCCCTTCTTTCACAAAACTCAAACTCCAAAATTTTAAAATGAATAAAGAGAAACTTAAGAGAACAAACTATCAATAACAAGATGAAAGATGAAAAGAATATAGCATTAAAAGGAATAGAAGAATCATACATTCTCAAAAGAGAAACCAGAATTAGAAAATTGCCAAAAGAACAGATATCAAAGCAATACATATATAAAAACAACATTACATTTAAGAGAACGCTAGTATACCTAAGTTACAAGTCCATGCGTTTAGGAGAAACTCTAATCCTACTGCTCCTCCTTGGAGGAACATAAACCAACTTAGAATCATTTTTACCATTACCAGCAATTTCAACTACTGAATTTCTCCCTCTATTAGCACATCACAGCTGAAAAACAACCTCTGAGGCAGTTTATACACACGAGCAAGATTCCACCAGTTTTTTCCATTAACTCTCACTGCAAATTTCGTAACATCATCAACTTGAACTGGTGAACCAAATTTTGACAAACCCTTAGATACATTATGTGGTGACTTGATTTTTACCCAGTCACCTACTTTTATGTTGGACACAAAATCTCTCCGAGTGTCTTTTTTTTGATGACTCCTAATAACCTCTCCTCCTTGATAACTATTTACATTCACATTCGTTTTAGATTGATTATATGTCAAGACACCCTCCTGTGTTGACTCATTCTGCATGAGTGAACCCCATTTTTTTCATCCAAGCTGGACACAGTTGGAATGAAGCTTCTCTTCCTCTTAAAAGTTTGAACGGACTTGAACCAGTAGTTGCATTAGGAGTCGTTCTTTGTGCCCATAACATACTCTGCACAGCCTCCTTAATATTCAAATCAGAAGACACTGCCCATTGTATACACTCCACCAAAATTGGGTTATTCCTCTCAATAAAACCATTTGCTTGAGGATGATAAAGAGCCACCCTCTTGTGAACAATACCCGATTGAGACAAAAAGAGAGACATTTCTTTTGAAGTAAACTGAACTCCATTATCCGAAACGATTTCTTTCGGAAACCCCTCCCTTGCAAATAGACTTTGAAAGAATTTGATAACCTCATTAGAATTAGGATCAGTCATGAAATGGACCTCTCACCACTTGCTAAAGTAATCAGCCACAACCAATGCAAATTTACATTTGTTTGGTAAGATGTTGAATGGACCCACAAAATCCACTGCCAATTTCAACCATGGACCATCCGGCAAGGCCACATGTTGAATCAAAGGAGAAACAATCTTGACAACTTTGTCACTTGAATTGCAAATTACACAATCCTCCACCACAGAAGTAATCTGTTGGTCCATGGAGGGCCACCAATAGAAGTTACGAACTCTTTTCTTTGTGTTGGTTTGCCCCAAATGTCCTTCATGTCCAAAATTAATTATGGCTGATCTTAGTTTTTCTGGTGGTCCAAATTTCTCCCCCCTATAATCATACCGCCTCCTTCTACAGTTAACTCATCACAAACTTTCGCAAAAGGATGAAATTCTTTTTCCAGCAAATTTTCTTTAGGCCAACCAGTGACAATATAGAGTTTGACTCTCTTCAAAACATTATCTTGCTCAACAGCAGCAAACCATTCATTCTCAGAAAAACAGCCAACTAGACATGCATCCACAGCAGCAATCAAACAGTCTTCATCTATGTTTTTTTTTAAAATCATTTTTAGACATTGGTACTGGGAATCTTGATAGAAAATCTGCACGGGTATTCTTTCCACCTGGTATGTGCGCAACTTGAAAGCTATAGTGTAAAGGTTTGATACTAAGCCTTGCTATAGACGGTGTGTGATCTTTTACAACCTTCCCTTGCAGAATGGGAATCAAAGGTTTATGATCCGTGAGAAGGTTAAAACTTCTACCCCACAAAAAACATTTAAACCTCTCAATTGCCCAACAACATGCTAAAAGTTCTCGCTCAATTACAGAATAATTCTTCTCACTAGGTCTCAAAGCCCGTGACGCAAAACCAACAGTAAATTCCTTCCCATCCTTCACTTGTGAAATCATACCACCTAAGCCATACAAACTTGCATCAACTGACATAGTACATTTAATGTCAGGATCAAATGGTGTTAAAATGTTACATGATCCCAATTCTTTTTTTAAATTTTTGAACTCTCTTTCACAAATGTCATCCCAATTAAAGATTGCCTTTTTTTTTAGCAAATCTCTCATATGTGCAGTCTTCATAGAGAAGCTAGGAATTAATTTTGAGTAAAATTTGCACATTCCCAGAAAAGAGGAAACCATATCTTTTGTAGTAGGGCTAGGAGCATCTACAATTGCTTGTATCAAACCTTCCCTTGGTACAATACCGGCTCCCGAAATCTGATGTCCTAAATACTCAATTGATTGCACACCAAAAATGCATTTTAACTTATTAGCCGCAATGCCATTCTCTTCAAGCCTTTCTAACACTTTAGACACATTACCATCATGTTGAACTTTAGTATTGCCAGCTACCAATATGTCATCTTGGTAAACAACAGTCTGCACAACACCTTGTAAAACTTTCTCCATAACACTGAAGACTGAAGCCGCACTAGCTAAGCCAAATGGCATTCTCCGAAATTGAAATGTCCCTATAGGAGATACAAAAGCTGTGATGTGTTTACAAGTGGGATCTAATTGCACCTGGTGATAAGCTTAAGCTAGATCAATTTTTGTAAAGTATCTAGCCCCCGCAAACTTAGAAAGAATGTCGTCTATACGAGGCAAAGGATGAGAATCTATCCAAATTTCACTATTGACACTGCGAAGATCAATACAGACTCTCAAACTACCATTGGGTTTGCGTCTGACAACCAAGGGAGACAACCAAAGAGATGACTCAATCGGTTCAATAGCTCCAGATTCACATATTTCCTGAGCTCATTAGCCAAATCATCCCTGACACTATGAGGTACTGTTCGTAATTTATGTTTAACAGGGATTGCATCTTCTTTTAACCTTATCAAATGTTTGAAACCCGAAATGCATCCTAAACCATCCCCAAACACTTTTGGGAACTTATCAAACCATGAACAAGATGTATCCTCTAACTCAAAATCCTCAACCACTGAAACTTGATCTTTCGTACCCGGTCTAAGCTCCATTTTGAATAACCCTTGATGGTACCAGCCTAAGATATTGAGTCCTTTTTTTGCTACATAGACCTTACCTTCAATAGATCTATGTCTAAACACTAGAGTAGCCTAAAAAAATCCTGATAATTCTATTCGCCTTCCCTCATAAGAAAGCGGTCTCCTGTCATGTGGATAAAGTGGCCTTTCCTTCCATGTCTTCTCAAATAGCTCATCAGTTATCATCGTTATGCGTGCTCCTGAATCAACCAATAGATCTAAGGGTTTATTGTCCACCAAAACCTCTACAATAGGGTCTTCACAATCTTCACTTTCATCTTTCACAACCACTACCAAATCAGATAATGAGCTGACCACTTCCCCATCACTTTCATCATCTTGTGTTTTTTCCCTATAAACTGTATTCACAGTGTTTTGAGTTACAAACTTTTGCGAAATGCCCTGGTTTACCACACTTATGGCAAACCGCATTCTTTGCTGGGCACATTTTTGAATTCGGAAAATGTTCAGCAAACCCACACTTTGTACACACATTTCTTTGTTTGATTTTACTCTGAAAAGATTTAGTACTTTTTGACTCATTATACCCTTTATGGTCTACCTTATAAGGCACTTTTGCTTGACTTTTTGAAGTTCTCAGATTTCCTGACTCTTTTACGACACTAACAGAATCTCTTTCTGGTTTCAACTCTTTCTTAGATTTTTGTGAAAGTTCAATACTCTTTACAATTGAAATAGTCTCATCTAATGATGGATTCTTAAGTGTTAATAACTTCTCTTGAACTTTCCCACAGTTAGTATGAACAACAATTTGATCCCTTATTAACTGTTCAGTAAATTGTTCAAATTCACATTCTGACGCTAGAATTCTTAAAGCAGCGACATAAGCAATTATGCTTTCACTTTCTTCTTGTTTTCTGTAAAAAAC
This sequence comes from Lissotriton vulgaris, assembly GCF_964263255.1. NCBI lineage: Eukaryota > Metazoa > Chordata > Amphibia > Caudata > Salamandridae > Lissotriton > Lissotriton vulgaris. The sequence goes on from NC_141693.1 coordinate 987,511,642, forward strand.
CTATGTCTTGCAACAACTAAACTACTTTCAACATCAAATTGTTTTTGTAAAGACCTAACAGTTTTCTCAAACTCATCTAGTTCCTCCCCATTTTCACCTAACTTAGTTGCAGGCAAATGTTCTAAGACTGCTTGTCCTTCGAATCCAAGATTGTGTTCTAGAATGAAACATTTTCTTTGAGCACTAAATCTACTGCCACCAATTGCCCCTAAATACTTTTCAAAAGCCCTAAACCATACTTTCCATTTTACAGGAGGATCACCTGGGAGCTGCAAAAATGGAGGAGGGGCTTGTACATTCTGCATATTTACCAATTAAATATCAAAATGTAAATGTTAACTTGTTTGTAGTCTATTGTGAACCTGTACTGCAATTAAAATGAATTATTTATGTGTTATTAAAATTTCCTCAAACAATAAAGCACTTTACCACGCTTTAAATTGTATAGTACCTATAACATATAAATACAGATTAGGCAAACCAAGTTATACGTAATATGAAATTACACTTTCACTCCAGAAATGACAATGTGCAACAAATCCACTAGATGGCACTATTACAAAAGAATTATCCAGTTCTATTTTGCCTCATTAAAGCTTCGTTGTTGGCTTCGAAGTTCCTGTAGTTGTCAACACGAATTGTTATTATCCAAGAGAAAAAAAAAATGCCACACAGCGACCGCGTTGCAAACCAGCTTAAACTTCTCATGTGAACCAATATTAATGTTTTACCTCACATAGAAAGGCAGGTTTATGATTTTTCCCACGCTGGCTTGTTATTCTGCTCAGGATGGCAGGACAGGCTTGTGACGCAGCAAATGCCTTGCGTGTTAATTTATTGAAACCAAAACACGGTTGAAAGCTAAGCAGATTTCAGTAGCTAGGCAACGGAAAACAAAGGAAAACGTGTGACGTTGTTAAATCACGTCCTCTCTCCAGTGTTCTTCCGGCCTTACATCACCCACGCAGAGATGATCACCAACACTTGCTCAGCATTCCACGACGTCATCAGTTGCTGTGAGCCACAGGAATTAGCAGATCTCCAGTTGAGGAAAAAACCCAAGGATCAACCAACTGTTTATATCACCAAGATGTGGTAAAAGTATTTTGTTTACCTCGCGCTGACGATGTAATCCAGTATTATATATTGAAAAACATAAATTGTGTTATTCCATGTCGCGCAGACTATTTTCTGTATTTTCCGACAACTTGTACAGACGTGCCTTTTCAAAGCAGTACTTTTGGCAATTAGTTTTGCATAAAAAAACAGTTTTACTCACAGTTCTGTTGAAAGATTTCAGTTATTCCGTTTGTATACTGAAAGTATGCATATTATCAATCTTTTCCATACCAGGAAGCCACGGACTTCATAGTTTTTACAGCATTTTAGATTTGTATTACTCCTGTTGTACACTGCTCCTGATACACGCTGAGATCACTGATCCCATCAGCGTAAGAGTTGAAATTTTAAAATATTTCAATATTTTTTTTCCAATTTCACTCCAAAGATAGTTCAGCAGCTTGAACACACGTGGGTTAGGTGACTAATGGCCAGTCCTCGTCGCCAATTTGAAGTAAGCTTACACAACCACAAATGATGGGTCAGATCTTATTTATTAACCATTAGTCACAAGAGCTCCCAGGAACTGACAACCAGGAGTACAAGGAACAGTATTCAAAGCTTAACATTCTGTATCCATAGAAATGATCATGATATGGTAATATTCTAATATACAATAGACATAAAAGATGGAAACTAGATTACTACAGCCAGTCAATCTACAAACCAGCAGAGGCACACAGGATGGCTAAGTAAGAAAATACCCACTTTCTAAAAGAGGTATTTTCAAACACAATATAAAAATCATCTTTAGCAAAAGATGCATTTTTATATTTTGAGTTCAGGCATACTAAACCCCATTTCTGCATCTTGTCCCAATAGGAAGACATACTTGTAAGATGTTACAAAGCATTCCCCATTCTATCCTATGGGACTGATACAGAATACACTGTATTTCACAACCAGGGTGTGCCACACACATCGGTACATGTTCTACCTTTTACATACACTGCATCCTACCCACAGGGGCACCTTGGGTCTACCTTAAGGCTGACTCACATGTAATAAAAGGGATGGTTAGGGCCTGGCAAGTGAGTGCACTTGCCAGGTCGAAATAGCAGTACAAACTGCACGCAGACACAGCAGTGGCAGGTCTAACAACCTTTTGCAAGGCTGCTTGTGTGGGTGGCACAATCAGTGCTGCATTTGATTTACAGGCCCTTGGTACACACAGTTTACTGTACTAGGGACTCAGTAGTAAATCATGTAGGAGAGTAGGGTCTGCTTCCTATTGTCACCCCCACTTTTTGCTGTGATTTTCTGGTTTTTCGTCTTTAGTGTGGCTGTGGGCCTGCTAATCAGACCCACAACCCAGCTGTTCTCTCTCTAAATTGATACCATGTACTTTAGGTACATACCAGATTGGGTATTGGGTCACCTTTGTGAGCCCCTGTACAGTGTGGCATAGGTGAATCCAAGCCCTACCAGGGACTGCAGCATGTATTATGCCACCCCTGGCTGGCCCCCCAAACTGCCACCACAGGCTGATCGCTCAGCTTGAGTAAGGTGGTGTAATCACCCCTTACTTAGATATAGTTAGGCTGTTCGGAATTCGGTTAAAACCGAGTCTGCACGATAATACACTACCGACTGCAAATTAGCTGACCCGGTTGAAACCGAGTACCGCTGAATTTTTGACATTTGATTAACCACTTGGCCATTTGCACCTTTTGGCCACTTGAGGGAGCCAAAAACGTACAAACCCAGCATCCGAGCTAGGCATCGGTAATTCCATGAAAATTTCACCCCCCTTCCGCTGTTCATGGCTCGCCGCCAGTGTCTGTGCCCTGAGGAGGAACTGGCTACATACACCACAGGAGGTGCCGAGGTGTGCGTTACACCCCTGTTGAGACACTTTACGAGGCTTTGTTATTCTTTCACCAGAGATTCGAAGGAGATTCAATAATAACACCTCGTCCGATTTTATTGCAGGGGTCACATATGCAGGAGGCCCGTCATATGGGTTAGTATTGGCAATTGCTATCGTTGCAGTGTATTGTTTGTGTTTGCAGCGTGCCCACCACTTTTAGTAAAGAGCCCACAGCACTCCTGGCACTATGGCAAAGCTTTTTTTTAAATATAACTTTTTAGAAGAATGCGGCGTCCGCTTCAGGGACACTGCGCATTCTTTCACCATTTTTTATTTTGTTTAAACTTGCATACTAAGTGCGGCGCACTACGCAGCCCTGCAACTCTGGGTTCGAGGCTGTGCAAATAAGGGGGAAGTTTCTTTTTGTAGATCTAATTCTGATGTGATTATGAAGGCCACACCCGAGTACTTCACAGGTCTTTAAAAAGACCATTTACCTAACTAGACATTAATAAAGGAGTGGGCGGCGGGGGACAGGCACTGGAGAAAGAGGCAGCACACACGTTTCTTGCTTATTTTTTAAACGTGCCATGTGTTTGCTGTTATCTCCAAATTTCGATCTTCCATGACATATTCTGCCTATAAATAATGGAGACTAAAGAATTAGTGTAGGAGTTGTAAAACATCACAGTAGCCTCATTACCATGGAGTTAAAGTACTATTTAAAGAGACACCGAATATACAATGCTCGGATTCAGACTTAAACCCCCCATTCCCCCGCCCCCCCACACACACAACAAGTGCTTTATTTCCAGCCTCGCTGAGAACTACCATGTTAAATGTCTAAAAAAATACATGTTGTCAAGTGCAAACTGGCTTTTAATGCATCCGTTTTTCAAGCAACACATTCCCCGCAGTTATGTAATTACAGCATTTTTTCCCTCAGTGCAATTAATTTCTCTTCTCCCATTGACAGACTGACCTCGAGTCTTAAAACCGTTTGCTTGCGCGCTCTTGGCCGTGTTTGTGTGAACACTATAAATATTCACGTTCCTAGCTCGTTGGTTGAAACAATACCTTGGCTGTTCAGCTAGGTGAGTATAAACAGCTATCTGACATCGCCCTGCACTGTTTCCCGGCATACACATTTACACAAACCCCCTGAAAAAATAGAGGTCTCACGAGCCACACTCTAACCCTGTGTAAACAGTGACCTGTGGGCAGGAGGAGTGTGGCTTGTACCGTGGACAGAAAGCACAAGGGGAGGGGAGCACAGCCTTAGGCCAGTTATAAAGGACTAGGCTGTAGCGCCTTTCCTTCAAAACTAATGGGAAGATACCTCCGGGGTCAGAGCGTAGAGATTTACTATTGATACAAGATCACAGGATCAACGGGTGCATTCTTGAGCAGCTCAGCAGGTTGAGCGCCGCTTCTAGAGAAACATGGTGACAAAGAGGTATGAATAGCTGCAGGGCCAACCTAACTATTGCGTCGAGTAATGCTATTTATAAAAGGCAAGAAGACAATTCAGTGTGTTTTGTGCGCACACATATAGTCCTTTTTGGTTAATATTGTTTTAGGAGAATGCATATGAAAAGGAGCTTCTTTGGAGAAAATTGGTTTTAAATTTGACCGTTTTTAGGGTTTATGGTCTTCGATAAGTGATTTTTTCTTTGTGTAATGGTTGTGCAGCTTTTCAGAGTCTGCAATTATCATTTCTGTGGGAAATACACTTCTATGCTGAACCGTAGAAAACACTAAGTAACTCCCAACCTCTTTTGGAGGGAATCCCCCTTCTTGGATTCATCTTCACCATCCAAAAAGAGCAAATGCTCACCCTCTAAAACGAGTCTTTCGAGTCTAAGGGTGAAGAGGTGTGCGGAGGTAGACAAAAGTTATAGGGCCAGATGTAGGACACCAAATACCGGTCGGTAACGGCCGATTTCGGCCGTTACCGACCGGTATTTGGTGTTTGACATGTAGGGGCCTTTCAATTTACAGAATCGGTAAATTTACCGATTCGGTAAATTTACCGATTCGGTAAAATACTGAATCAGTAAATTTACCAATTCGGTAAATCTATATGTAGGTGGCACTAAAAAAAGTGCCACAGGCCCTAAAGAATTTGTTATTTCCACCAAATACTATTTGATGGTAAATAACTAATTCCTGTGTACATGCACATCTGTGCATGTACACCTGTGCCATGTGGCACACATACATGCCCTAAGGGCATGTATGTGTGTCACATGACACACAAGCCAGAATCAGGGGTGCAACAGGGTGTCAAAGGGACACCCTGTTCCACTCAAGGCCCATAGGAATCAATGGCAAATACCGATTCGGTAGTTACCAAATCGGTAAATACCGAATCCTACAGATTCTGTATTTTTTACCAAATTTTTACCTACATCTCTTTTCTAAAATACCGAATCGGTAAAATTCGGTATTTTAGAGTCGGTAAATGAGATTTACCTAAATCTGGCCCATAGAGTGGTGAGGGTGTACAAATGCGCAGAAGGTGCCAAAGGTAATTCCTCGAAAATTGTGCAAATCCAGCCGCTTTCATTGAATTGCTGTAGAATTAACAATCTATGAGGAATTATAGACAGTTCAAAAGTCCTTTTATAATCCTACAAACATCTATATGTTCTCCATGCATCTCTGCATTAACTGTAAACAAGTATGGTAATACACTGCCTCTTCCTCCCCAGCATACTGATCCCTTCCCAAGCCGTCCACATGTTGCTGGAGTACACAACGCACACAGCCCAGCACATGGTGCACCTAACAGTATCTTATTCCATTTCAGCAGTTGCTACACAATCCTGTTGGAGAGCAGTA